>NW_026290770.1:117500-140000 GCF_023373465.1 Oncorhynchus keta | reverse complement strand
TCTGGTTGTGGCCCGGCCTGTTAGCTTGCAACGATTCTTCTTCTCTTTCTTCTTCTTCTTCTTCTTCTTCTTCTTCTTCTTCTTCTTCTTCTTCTTCTTCTTCTTCTTCTTCTTCTTCTTCTTCTTCTTCTTCTTCTTCTTCTTCTTCTTCTTCTTCTTCTTCTTCTTCTTCTTCTTCTCTTTCTTCTTCTCTCGCCAACAAGCTGTTTTCGCCCACAAGACTGCCGCTGACTGGATATTTTTTTGGGGGTGGGTTTTGTCGCACCGTTTTCGGTAAACCGTTTCTGAGGTACTGGAACCAGCGTGCCTGGCACCGACGATCCTACCTGACATTTCACTCGTTTTGCCCATTTTAATGTTCAAATCAACAGTAACTGAATGCCTTGATGCCTGTCTGCTTGCTTTATATGGCACCAGACTCATTGTCTTACAGGGGCGATCCATTATACTGAATGGGGTGGTGTACCTAATAAACTGTCCCGGTGAGTGCATGTGATCGTATACAAATGTAAGCGAAGGTTTTGAAATGATTATTTTAGTGAAATATGTTATCTGTTTGGGCTTCTTAAGGTCAATTTGCAGTCTACAAATTATTTGTAAGTATGTTCCCGGACCCCTGACCATCTGCTCTAGAAAACATCATCCCGCGGCTGAATCTAGTGGATGATTCCTTGCTCTATGGACTCTTATCAAAAGTAGTGAACGATATAGAGAATAGAGAGCCATTTGGGACTCAGCCAGAGACAGAGGTCTGGACGGTGCTGTCTGCTCACCAGGCTGTGATATAAAGCCAACCTTCAGAGAGACAGAGAGACAGAGAGACAGAGAGACAGAGGGCTGGACGGTGCTGTCTGCTCACCAGGCTGTGATATAAAGCCAACCTTCAGAGAGACAGAGAGACAGAGAGACAGAGAGACAGAGGGCTGGACGGTGCTGTCTGCTCACCAGGCTGTGATATAAAGCCAACCTTCAGAGAGCCAGAGAGAGAGACAGAGAGATAGAGAGACAGAAAGAGACAGAGAGAGACAGAGAGACAGAGAGATAGAGAGACAGAGAGACAGAGAGAGAGAGAGACAGAGAGACAGAGAGATAGAGAGATAGAGAGACAGAGAGACAGAGAGACAGAGAGAGACAGAGAGACAGAGGGCTGGACGGTGCTGTCTACTCACCAGGCCGTGATATAAAGCCAACCTTCCACCTCACTGGACCCTGTGTTTGCCGGACCAGACCACGTAGAAATATAATGTCCAGAGTCTCCAGACAGGGCCATGCCGTTGGAAGCAGCATCCGGGACTGATCTGTAACAGTATTTCTACGTGGCATCCTGAGACTAACAGCCAATAGAGACCCAGTCCTGATCTGACCTTGACGTTGTTACTGTTTTTAAACATCTGTCCTAAAGAACACATTGACCGTGTCCTAAAACAGCCACCTATTCCCTAGATAGTCCACCTGTTTTTAAACATCTGTCCTAAAGAACACATTGACCTTGTCCTAAAATCAAATCAAATCAAATCAAATCAAATTTATTTATATAGCCCTTCGTACATCAGCTGATATCTCAAAGTGCTGTACAGAAACCCAGCCTAAAACCCCAAACAGCAAACAATGCAGGTGTAAAAGTGGCTAGGAAAAACTCCCTAGAAAACAGACACCTATTCCTAGATAGTGCACCTGTTTTTAAACATCTGTCCTAAAGAACACATTGACCTTGTCCTAAAACAGCCACCTATTCCCTAGATAGTGCACCTGTTTTAAACATCTGTCCTAAAGAACACATTGACCGTGTCCTAAAACAGCCACCTATTCCCTAGATAGTGCACCTGTTTTTAAACATCTGTCCTAAAGAACACATTGACCGTGTCCTAAAACAGCCACCTATTCCCTAGATAGTGCACCTGTTATGTCCAGAGCCCTACACTACGTAGGGAAGAGAATGTCCTTCAGAAGGAGACATTGTCCATGTGACAGCGGAGAAGATGTCATTGTTTTACTGGAGATGATTAAGTGTCCTCAGGCTACACACACACACACACACACACACGCACACACACACACACATGCACACACACACACACACACACACACACACACACACACACACACACACACACACACACACACACACACACACACACACACACACACACACACACACACACACACACACACACACACACACACACACACACACACACACACACACACACACAAACAGACACAAAATGTCAAAAGCCATGAAAACGTATTAAAATTAAAACTATGATGACAAGTGTGTGTGTGTGTGTGTGTGTGTGTGTGTGTGTGTGTGTGTGTGTGTGTGTGTGTTTGTTTGAGCGTAGAAGTAGCAGAGTGTCAGAGTCAGTCTGTCTGGGTCTCATCCCAAATGGCACCCTATTCTCTATTTAGGGCACTACTGTTACCCGTAGGGATCTGGTTTAAAGTAGTGCACTAGATAGGGAATAGGGTGCCATTTGGGATGTATTCCGAGGTCTCTGTTCCTTTCCCTAAAGCTCCTCTATGCTGCTTCAAGGTGCTGTTCATTAAAATGAAAAGGCTCGAGTTGCTGAGGTACATTAATGGGGTTGGTGGGTGGTGTGTGTGTGTGTCAGAGTGTGTGTGTGTGTGTGTGTGTGTGTGTGTGTGTGTGTGTGTGTGTGTGTGTGTGTGTGTGTGTGTGTGTGTGTGTGTGTGTGTGTGTGTGTGTGTGTGTGTGTGTGTGTGTGTGTGTGTGTGTCTGTCTGTGTGTGTGTGTGTGGCGACAGTAAAGCATTGTGTCAGACGGAGGTGTCAGTTTGCGGTGGTTGCTGAGCTCAGATCAGAACCGTACGGCGTCGGAGCCGTTTCGTTATTTGTTGTAGTTCCTGTGTCGAGAACGTCAGACCCGTCTGTCTGTTTACCAACAGAAAAATACATCCTGTTTAGAAATGAACACAAAAGTTGTTCATTTTTTTTTCTCTCTCTCCCACCTCAGCCACCCACAACCCTCACTCATTGGAAGACAACCTAGCTGTCTCTCTCTCTCCCAGAGAGAGAGAGAGAGAGAGAGGGGCAGGAAGTAGAGAGGGGCAGGAAGTAGAGAGAGGCAGGAAGTAGAGAGAGGCAGGAAGTAGAGAAAGAGAGGGGCAGGAAGTAGAGAGAGAGAGGGGCAGGAAGTAGAGAGAGAGAGAGACAGAGAGAGAGAGGGGCAGGAAGTAGAGCAAGAGAGGGGCAGGAAGTAGAGAGAGAGAGAGAGAGAGAGAGAGAGGCAGGAAGTAGAGAAAGAGAGGGGCAGGAAGTAGAGAGGGGCAGGAAGTAGAGAGGGGAAGGAAGTAGAGAGGGGCAGGAAGTAGAGAGGGGCAGGAAGTAGAGAGAGGCAGGAAGTAGAGAAAGAGAGGGGCAGGAAGTAGAGAGAGAGAGAAAGAGAGGCAGGAAGTAGAGAAAGATAGGGGCAGGAAGTAGAGAGGGGCAGGAAGTAGAGAAAGAGAGGGGCAGGAAGTAGAGCGAGAAAGAAATGGGCAGAAAGTGTAGTGAATATGAGATAGTGTAGTGAATAGGTGAATATGAGATAGTGTAGTGAATATGAGATAGTGTATAGTGTAGTGAATAGGTGAATATGAGATAGTGTAGTGAATAGGTGAATATGAGATAGTGTAGTGAATAGGTGAATATGAGATAGTGTAGTGAATATGAGATAGTGTAGTGAATATGAGATAGTGTAGTGAATAGGTGAATATGAGATGTGTAGTGAATATGAGATAGTGTAGTGAATAGGTGAATATGAGATAGTGTAGTGAATAGGTGAATATGAGATAGTGTAGTGAATAGGTGAATATGAGATAGTGTAGTGAATAGGTGAATATGAGATAGTGTAGTGAATAGGTGAATATGAGATAGTGTAGTGAATAGGTGAATATGAGATAGTGTAGTGAATAGGTGAATATGAGATAGTGTAGTGAATATGAGAGATAGTGTAGTGAATAGGTGAATATGAGATAGTGTAGTGAATAGGTGAATATGAGATAGTGTCGTGTATAGGTGAATATGAGATAGTGTAGTGAATAGGTGAATATGAGATAGTGTAGTGAATAGCTGAATATGAGATAGTGTAGTGAATATGAGATAGTGTAGTGAATAGGTGAATATGAGATAGTGTAGTGAATAGGTGAATATTAGATAGTGTAGTGAATATGAGATAGTGTAGTGAATATGAGATAGTGTAGTGAATAGGTGAATATGAGATAGTGTAGTGAATAGGTGAATATGAGATAGTGTAGTGAATATGAGATAGTGTAGTGAATAGGTGAATATGAGATAGTGTAGTGAATAGGTGAATATGAGATAGTGTAGTGAATAGGTGAATATGAGATAGTGTAGTGAATAGGTGAATATGAGATAGTAGTGAATAGGTGAATATGAGATAGTGTAGTGAATAGGTGAATATGAGATAGTGTAGTGAATAGGTGAATATGAGATAGTGTAGTGAATAGGTGAATATGAGATAGTGTAGTGAATAGGTGAATATGAGATAGTGTAGTGAATAGGTGAATATGAGATAGTGTAGTGAATATGAGATAGTGTAGTGAATATGAGATAGTGTAGTGAATAGGTGAATATGAGATAGTGTAGTGAATAGCTGAATATGAGATAGTGTAGTGAATAGGTGAATATGAGATAGTGTAGTGAATAGGTGAATATGAGATAGTGTAGAATAGGTGAATATGAGATAGTGTAGTGAATAGGTGAATATGAGATAGTGTAGTGAATAGGTGAATATGAGATAGTGTAGTGAATAGGTGAATATGAGATAGTGTAGTGAATAGGTGAATATAGTGAATAGAATATGAGTGTAGTGAATAGGATAGAAATATGAGATGAGAATAGAGATAGTGTAGTGAATAGGTGAATATGAGATAGTGTAGTGAATATGAGATAGTGTAGTGAATAGTGAATATGAGATAGTGTAGTGAATAGGTGAATATGAGATAGTGTAGTGAATAGAATATGTGAATATGAGATAGTGTAGTGAATAGGTGAATATGAGATAGTGTAGTGAATAGGTGAATATGAGATAGTGTAGTGAATATGAGATAGTGTAGTGAATATGAGATAGTAGTGAATAGGTGAATATGAGATAGTGTAGTGAATAGGTAATGAGATAGTGTAGTGAATAGGTGAATATGAGATAGTGTAGTGAATAAGATAGTGTAGTGAATAGGTGAATATGAGATAGTGTAGTGAATAGGTGAATATGAGATAGTGTAGTGAATATGAGATAGTGTAGTGAATAGGTGAATATGAGATAGTGTAGTGAATAGGTGAATATGAGATAGTGTAGTGAATAGGTGAATATGAGATAGTGTAGTGAATATGAGATAGTGTAGTGAATAGGTGAATATGAGATAGTGTAGTGAATAGGTGAATATGAGATAGTGTAGTGAATATGAGATAGTGTAGTGAATATGAGATAGTGTAGTGAATAGGTGAATATGAGATAGTGTAGTGAATAGGTGAATATGAGATAGTGTAGTGAATAGGTGAATATGAGATAGTGTAGTGAATATGTGAATATGAGATAGTGTAGTGAATAGGTGAATATGAGATAGTGTAGTGAATAGGTGAATATGAGATAGTGTAGTGAATAGGTGAGATAGTGAAATATGAGATAGTGTAGTGAATAGGTGAATATGAGATAGTGTAGTGAATAGGTGAATATGAGATAGTGTAGTGAATAGGTGAATATGAGATGTGTATATTCATATGAGATCCAGAAATAGACATGTGTGTTTTCCTACGCTGCTGTGACTGTGAAAGACGACAGTTTAGCGAGCCCCCTCCGGGACAACACCGTTTAGATGAAGTCCCAGATGGTTCCTCTGCTTCCTATATCGTAACACAAACCCTGAACTTTAATAACTCAGCGCGTGATTTAATGAAACCAGCTCTTGTACAGCTAAAGACACGAAACATGGTTATATCCATTTGAATGTTAAATGAGTTGGGGATGTTTGTGTTTCTCCTCATCGGTGTGGAGCGATGCGATGATCTGTATCGAACAGACAGAAAGAAAGCATACTCTTGTACAGCTAAAGACACGAAACATGGTTATATCCATTTGAATGTTAAATGAGTTGGGGATGTTTGTGTTTCTCCTCATCGGTGTGGAGCGATGCGATGACCGTATCGAACAGACAGAAACATGGTTATATCCATTTGAATGTTAAATGAGTTGGGGATGTTTGTGTTTCTCCTCATCGGTGTGGAGCGATGCAATGATCGTATCGAACAGACAGAAAGAAAGCCTACTCTTGTACAGCTAAAGACACGAAACATGGTTATATCCATTTGAATGTTAAATGAGTTAAATGAGTCAATCACCACCTTCCGGAGACACCTGAAACCCCACCTCTTCAAGGAATACCTAGGATAGGATAAGTAATCCTTCTCACCCCCCTTTTAAGATTTAGATGCACTATTGTAAAGTGACTGTTCCACTGGATGTCATAAGGTGAATGCACCAATTTGTAAGTCTCTCTGGATAAGAGCGTCTGCTAAATGACTTAAATGTAAATGTAATGAGTTGGGGATGTTTGTGTTTCTCCTCATCGGTGTGGAGCGATGCGATGACCGTATCGAACAGACAGAAACATGGTTATATCCATTTGAATGTTAAATGAGTTGGGGATGTTTGTGTTTCTCCTCATCGGTGTGGAGCGATGTGATGACCGTATCGAACAGACAGAAAGAAAGCCTACTCTTGTACAGCTAAAGACACGAAACATGGTTATATCCATTTGAATGTTAAATGAGTTAAATGAGTCAATCACCACCTTCCGGAGACACCTGAAACCCAACCTCTTTAAGGAATACCTAGGATAGGATAAAGTAATCCTTCTCACCCCCCCCCCCCTTTTAAGATTTAGATGCACTATTGTAAAGTGACTGTTCCACTGGATGTCATAAGGTGAATGCACCAATTTGTAAGTCGCTCTGGATAAGAGCGTCTGCTAAATGACTTAAATGTAAATGTTAAATGAGTTGGGGATGTTTGTGTTTCTCCTCATCGGTGTGGAGCGATGTGATGATCTGTATCGAACAGACAGAAACATGGTTATATCCATTTGAATGTTAAATGAGTTGGGGATGTTTGTGTTTCTCCTCATCGGTGTGGAGCGATGTGATGATCGGTATCGAACAGACAGAAACACAGATCACCGTTTTCCCTGTTTTTGGTCCTTTATATAAAACACACAATCTGATTCTGGACCAGAGCTTTTTCAGGAGCCACAAGTTGAACATGAACAATAGAAGCGTGTATTTGTCTGTATCCAAAAAATAGCACCCTTATTCCCTATGTAAGTGCACTACTTTTTGAGTAAAGTTCTATTAGGGTCCTGGTAAACAAAATAAAGTACTGCACTTATATAGGGAATAAGAATTCCATTTGGAACACACAGTATTATTCTGTGTATAATCGCCATGGTAACAACTCCACATAATAGCAGTTTTTTTTTGTTTGTATTTTTGGAAAAATGACAATAAATATAAACTCAATAGTGTAATAAGAACAGTAAAAATAGTCTCAACTGTTGTTGTTGTTGTTTGTTTTGTTTTGTTTTGTGTTGTTGTAGTCTAAGTGTGCTGGACCGTTTTGTGTTGTAATAAATAATAATCATTGTGATTTCAGGTTGGAAAAGAGAGGAGAACACACCTGAAAGACCAGTGAAACCCATCCTGTAAAGGACGTAATGAGTAGAGAGGAGAACACACCTGAAAGACCAGTGAAACCCATCCTGTAAAGGACGTAATGAGTAGAGAGGAGAACACACCTGAAAGACCAGTGAAACCCATCCTGTAAAGGACGTAATGAGTAGAGAGGAGAACACACCTGAAAGACCAGTGAAACCCATCCTGTAAAGGACGTAATGAGTAGAGAGGAGAACACACCTGAAAGACCAGTGAAACCCATCCTGTAAAGGACGTAATGAGTAGAGAGGTGAACACACCTGAAAGACCAGTGAAACCCATCCTGTAAAGGACGTAATGAGTAGAGAGGAGAACACACCTGAAAGACCAGTGAAACCCATCCTGTAAAGGACATAATGAGTAGAGAGGAGAACACACCTGAAAGACCAGTGAAACCCATCCTGTAAAGGACGTAATGAGTAGAGAGGAGAACACACCTGAAAGACCAGTGAAACCCATCCTGTAAAGGACGTAATGAGTAGAGAGGAGAACACACCTGAAAGACCAGTGAAACCCATCCTGTAAAGGACGTAATGAGTAGAGAGGTGAACACACCTGAAAGACCAGTGAAACCCATCCTGTAAAGGACGTAATGAGTAGAGAGGAGAACACACCTGAAAGACCAGTGAAACCCATCCTGTAAAGGACATAATGAGTAGAGAGGAGAACACACCTGAAAGACCAGTGAAACCCATCCTGTAAAGGACGTAATGAGTAGAGAGGAGAACACACCTGAAAGACCAGTGAAACCCATCCTGTAAAGGACGTAATGAGTAGAGAGGAGAACACACCTGAAAGACCAGTGAAACCCATCCTGTAAAGGACGTAATGAGTAGAGAGGTGAACACACCTGAAAGACCAGTGGAAACCCATCCTGTAAAGGACGTAATGAGTAGAGAGGAGAACACACCTGAAAGACCAGTGAAACCCATCCTGTAAAGGACGTAATGAGTAGAGAGGAGAACACACCTGAAAGACCAGTGGAAACCCATCCTGTAAAGGACGTAATGAGTAGAGAGGAGAACACACCTGAAAGACCAGTGAAACCCATCCTGTAAAGGACGTAATGAGTAGAGAGGAGAACACACCTGAAAGACCAGTGAAACCCATCCTGTAAAGGACGTAATGAGTAGAGAGGAGAACACACCTGAAAGACCAGTGAAACCCATCCTGTAAAGGACGTAATGAGTAGAGAGGAGAACACACCTGAAAGACCAGTGACACCCATCCTGTAAAGGACGTAATGAGTAGAGAGGTGAACACACCTGACAGACCAGTGAAACCCATCCTGTAAAGGACGTAATGAGTAGAGAGGAGAACACACCTGACAGACCAGTGACACCCATCCTGTAAAGGACGTAATGAGTAGAGAGGTGAACACACCTGAAAGACCAGTGGAAACCCATCCTGTAAAGGACGTAATGAGTAGAGAGGAGAACACACCTGAAAGACCAGTGAAACCCATCCTGTAAAGGACGTAATGAGTAGAGAGGAGAACACACCTGAAAGACCAGTGAAACCCATCCTGTAAAGGACGTAATGAGTAGAGAGGAGAACACACCTGAAAGACCACTGAAACCCATCCTGTAAAGGACGTAATGAGTAGAGAGGAGAACACACCTGAAAGACCAGTGAAACCCATCCTGTAAAGGACGTAATGAGTAGAGAGGAGAACACACCTGAAAGACCAGTGACACCCATCCTGTAAAGGACGTAATGAGTAGAGAGGAGAACACACCTGAAAGACCAGTGAAACCCATCCTGTAAAGGACGTAATGAGTAGAGAGGAGATCACACCTGAAAGACCAGTGAAACCCATCCTGTAAAGGACGTAATGAGTAGAGAGGAGAACACACCTGAAAGACAAGTGGAAACCCATCCTGTAAAGGACGTAATGAGTAGAGAGGAGAACACACCTGAAAGACCAGTGAAACCCATCCTGTAAAGGACGTAATGAGTAGAGAGGAGAACACACCTGAAAGACCAGTGAAACCCATCCTGTAAAGGACGTAATGAGTAGAGAGGAGAACACACCTGAAAGACCAGTGGAAACCCATCCTGTAAAGGACGTAATGAGTAGAGAGGAGAACACACCTGAAAGACAAGTGGAAACCCATCATGTAAAGGACGTAATGAGTAGAGAGGAGAACACACCTGAAAGACAAGTGAAACCCATCCTGTAAAGGACGTAATGAGTAGAGAGGAGAACACACCTGAAAGACAAGTGGAAACCCATCCTGTAAAGGACGTAATGAGTAGAGAGGAGAACACACCTGAAAGACAAGTGAAACCCATCCTGTAAAGGACGTAATGAGTAGAGAGGTGAACACACCTGAAAGACCAGTGACACCCATCCTGTAAAGGACGTAATGAGTAGAGAGGAGATCACACCTGAAAGACCAGTGAAACCCATCATGTAAAGGACGTAATGAGTAGAGAGGAGAACACACCTGAAAGACCAGTGAAACCCATCCTGTAAAGGACGTAATGAGTAGAGAGGAGAACACACCTGAAAGACCAGTGAAACCCATCATGTAAAGGACATAATGAGTAGAGAGGAGAACACACCTGATAGACCAGTGAAACCCATCCTGTAAAGGACGTAATGAGTAGAGAGGAGAACACACCTGAAAGACCAGTGAAACCCATCCTGTAAAGGACGTAATGAGTAGAGAGGAGAACACACCTGATAGACCAGTGAAACCCATCCTGTAAAGGACGTAATGAGTAGAGAGGTGAACACACCTGAAAGACCAGTGACACCCATCCTGTAAAGGACGTAATGAGTAGAGGGTGAACACACCTGAAAGACCAGTGAAACCCATCCTGTAAAGGACGTAATGAGTAGAGAGGTGAACACACCTGAAAGACCAGTGAAACCCATCCTGTAAAGGACGTAATGAGTAGAGAGGAGAACACACCTGAAAGACCAGTGAAACCCATCCTGTAAAGGACGTAATGAGTAGAGAGGTGAACACACCTGAAAGACCAGTGAAACCCATCCTGTAAAGGACGTAATGAGTAGAGAGGAGAACACACCTGAAAGACAAGTGAAACCCATCCTGTAAAGGACGTAATGAGTAGAGAGGAGAACACACCTGATAGACCAGTGAAACCCATCCTGTAAAGGACGTAATGAGTAGAGAGGAGAACACACCTGAAAGACCAGTGAAACCCATCATGTAAAGGACGTAATGAGTAGAGAGGAGATCACACCTGAAAGACCAGTGACACCCATCATGTAAAGGACGTAATGAGTAGAGAGGAGAACACACCTGAAAGACCAGTGACACCCATCCTGTAAAGGATGTAATGAGTAGAGAGGAGATCACACCTGAAAGACCAGTGAAACCCATCCTGTAAAGGATGTAATGAGTAGAGAGGAGAACACACCTGAAAGACCAGTGAAACCCATCCTGTAAAGGACGTAATGAGTAGAGAGGTGAACACACCTGAAAGACCAGTGAAACCCATCCTGTAAAGGACGTAATGAGTAGAGAGGAGAACACACCTGAAAGACCAGTGAAACCCATCCTGTAAAGGACGTAATGAGTAGAGAGGAGAACACACCTGAAAGACCAGTGAAACCCATCCTGTAAAGGACGTAATGAGTAGAGAGGTGAACACACCTGAAAGACCAGTGAAACCCATCATGTAAAGGACGTAATGAGTAGAGAGGAGAACACACCTGAAAGACCAGTGACACCCATCCTGTAAAGGATGTAATGAGTAGAGAGGAGAACACACCTGAAAGACCAGTGACACCCATCCTGTAAAGGACGTAATGAGTAGAGAGGAGAACACACCTGAAAGACCAGTGACACCCATCCTGTAAAGGACGTAATGAGTAGAGAGGAGAACACACCTGAAAGACCAGTGACACCCATCCTGTAAAGGACGTAATGAGTAGAGAGGAGAACACACCTGAAAGACCAGTGAAACCCATCCTGTAAAGGACGTAATGAGTAGAGAGGAGAACACACCTGACAGACCAGTGAAACCCATCCTGTAAAGGACGTAATGAGTAGAGAGGAGAACACACCTGAAAGACCAGTGAAACCCATCCTGTAAAGGACGTAATGAGTAGAGAGGAGAACACACCTGAAAGACCAGTGAAACCCATCCTGTAAAGGACGTAATGAGTAGAGAGGAGAACACACCTGAAAGACCAGTGAAACCCATCCTGTAAAGGACGTAATGAGTAGAGAGGAGAACACACCTGACAGACCAGTGAAACCCATCATGTAAAGGACGTAATGAGTAGAGAGGAGAACACACCTGAAAGACCAGTGAAACCCATCCTGTAATGAGTAGAGGAGAACACACCTGAAAGACCAGTGAAACCCATCCTGTAAAGGACGTAATGAGTAGAGAGGAGAACACACCTGAAAGACCAGTGAAACCCATCCTGTAAAGGACGTAATGAGTAGAGAGGAGAACACACCTGAAAGACCAGTGAAACCCATCCTGTAAAGGACGTAATGAGTAGAGGGAGAACACACCTGAAAGACCAGTGGAAACCCATCCTGTAAAGGACGTAATGAGTAGAGAGGAGAACACACCTGAAAGACCAGTGAAACCCATCCTGTAAAGGACGTAATGAGTAGAGAGGAGAACACACCTGAAAGACCAGTGAAACCCATCCTGTAAAGGATGTAATGAGTAGAGAGGAGAACACACCTGAAAGACCAGTGAAACCCATCCTGTAAAGGACGTAATGAGTAGAGAGGAGAACACACCTGACAGACCAGTGAAACCCATCCTGTAAAGGACGTAATGAGTAGAGAGGAGAACACACCTGACAGACCAGTGAAACCCATCCTGTAAAGGACGTAATGAGTAGAGAGGAGAACACACCTGACAGACCAGTGAAACCCATCCTGTAAAGGACGTAATGAGTAGAGAGGAGAACACACCTGATAGACCAGTGAAACCCATCCTGTAAAGGACGTAATGAGTAGAGAGGAGAACACACCTGAAAGACCAGTGAAACCCATCCTGTAAAGGACGTAATGAGTAGAGAGGAGAACACACCTGAAAGACCAGTGAAACCCATCCTGTAAAGGACGTAATGAGTAGAGAGGAGAACACACCTGATAGACCAGTGAAACCCATCCTGTAAAAGGACGTAATGAGTAGAGAGGAGAACACACCTGAAAGACCAGTGAAACCCATCCTGTAAAGGACGTAATGAGTAGAGAGGAGATCACACCTGATAGACCAGTGAAACCCATCCTGTAAAGGACGTAATGAGTAGAGAGGTGAACACACCTGACAGACCAGTGAAACCCATCCTGTAAAGGACGTAATGAGTAGAGAGGAGAACACACCTGACAGACCAGTGAAACCCATCCTGTAAAGGACGTAATGAGTAGAGAGGAGAACACACCTGAAAGACAAGTGGAAACCCATCCTGTAAAGGACGTAATGAGTAGAGAGGAGAACACACCTGAAAGACCAGTGAAACCCATCCTGTAAAGGACGTAATGAGTAGAGAGGAGAACACACCTGAAAGACCAGTGAAACCCATCCTGTAAAGGATGTAATGAGTAGAGAGGAGAACACACCTGAAAGACCAGTGAAACCCATCCTGTAAAGGACGTAATGAGTAGAGAGGTGAACACACCTGAAAGACCAGTGAAACCCATCCTGTAAAGGACGTAATGAGTAGAGAGGAGAACACACCTGAAAGACCAGTGAAACCCATCCTGTAAAGGACGTAATGAGTAGAGAGGAGAACACACCTGAAAGACCAGTGAAACCCATCCTGTAAAGGACGTAATGAGTAGAGAGGTGAACACACCTGAAAGACCAGTGAAACCCATCCTGTAAAGGACGTAATGAGTAGAGAGGAGAACACACCTGAAAGACCAGTGAAACCCATCCTGTAAAGGACGTAATGAGTAGAGAGGAGAACACACCTGAAAGACCAGTGAAACCCATCCTGTAAAGGACGTAATGAGTAGAGAGGAGAACACACCTGAAAGACCAGTGAAACCCATCCTGTAAAGGACGTAATGAGTAGAGAGGAGAACACACCTGAAAGACCAGTGAAACCCATCCTGTAAAGGATGTAATGAGTAGAGAGGAGAACACACCTGAAAGACCAGTGAAACCCATCCTGTAAAGGATGTAATGAGTAGAGAGGAGAACACACCTGACAGACCAGTGAAACCCATCCTGTAAAGGACGTAATGAGTAGAGAGGTGAACACACCTGAAAGACCAGTGAAACTCATCCTGTAAAGGACGTAATGAGTAGAGAGGAGAACACACCTGAAAGACCAGTGAAACCCATCCTGTAAAGGACGTAATGAGTAGAGAGGAGAACACACCTGAAAGACCAGTGGAACCCATCCTGTAAAGGACGTAATGAGTAGAGAGGAGAACACACCTGAAAGACCAGTGAAACCCATCCTGTAAAGGACGTAATGAGTAGAGAGGAGAACACACCTGAAAGACCAGTGAAACCCATCCTGTAAAGGACGTAATGAGTAGAGAGGTGAACACACCTGAAAGACCAGTGAAACCCATCCTGTAAAGGACGTAATGAGTAGAGAGGAGAACACACCTGAAAGACCAGTGGAACCCATCCTGTAAAGGACGTAATGAGTAGAGAGGTGAACACACCTGAAAGACCAGTGAAACCCATCCTGTAAAGGACGTAATGAGTAGAGAGGAGAACACACCTGAAAGACCAGTGAAACCCATCCTGTAAAGGACGTAATGACTAGAGAGGAGAACACACCTGACAGACCAGTGAAACCCATCCTGTAAAGGACGTAATGAGTAGAGAGGAGAACACACCTGAAAGACCAGTGAAACCCATCCTGTAAAGGACGTAATGAGTAGAGAGGTGAACACACCTGAAAGACCAGTGAAACCCATCCTGTAAAGGACGTAATGAGTAGAGAGGAGAACACACCTGAAAGACCAGTGAAACCCATCCTGTAAAGGACGTAATGAGTAGAGAGGTGAACACACCTGAAAGACCAGTGAAACCCATCCTGTAAAGGACGTAATGAGTAGAGAGGAGAACACACCTGAAAGACCAGTGAAACCCATCCTGTAAAGGACGTAATGAGTAGAGAGGAGAACACACCTGAAAGACCAGTGAAACCCATCCTGTAAAGGACGTAATGAGTAGAGAGGAGAACACACCTGACAGACCAGTGAAACCCATCCTGTAAAGGACGTAATGAGTAGAGAGGAGAACACACCTGATAGACCAGTGAAACCCATCCTGTAAAGGACGTAATGAGTAGAGAGGAGAACACACCTGACAGACCAGTGAAACCCATCCTGTAAAGGACGTAATGAGTAGAGAGGAGAACACACCTGACAGACCAGTGAAACCCATCCTGTAAAGGACGTAATGAGTAGAGAGGAGAACACACCTGAAAGACCAGTGGAAACCCATCCTGTAAAGGACGTAATGAGTAGAGAGGAGAACACACCTGAAAGACAAGTGGAAACCCATCCTGTAAAGGACGTAATGAGTAGAGAGGAGAACACACCTGAAAGACCAGTGAAACCCATCCTGTAAAGGACGTAATGAGTAGAGAGGAGAACACACCTGAAAGACCAGTGAAACCCATCCTGTAAAGGACGTAATGAGTAGAGAGGAGAACACACCTGAAAGACCAGTGAAACCCATCCTGTAAAGGACGTAATGAGTAGAGAGGAGAACACACCTGAAAGACCAGTGAAACCCATCCTGTAAAGGACGTAATGAGTAGAGAGGAGAACACACCTGAAAGACAAGTGAAACCCATCCTGTAAAGGACGTAATGAGTAGAGAGGAGAACACACCTGAAAGACCAGTGAAACCCATCCTGTAAAGGACGTAATGAGTAGAGAGGAGAACACACCTGAAAGACCAGTGAAACCCATCCTGTAAAGGACGTAATGAGTAGAGAGGAGAACACACCTGAAAGACCAGTGAAACCCATCCTGTAAAGGACGTAATGAGTAGAGAGGAGAACACACCTGAAAGACCAGTGAAACCCATCCTGTAAAGGACGTAATGAGTAGAGAGGAGAACACACCTGAAAGACCAGTGAAACCCATCCTGTAAAGGACGTAATGAGTAGAGAGGAGAACACACCTGAAAGACCAGTGAAACCCATCCTGTAAAGGACGTAATGAGTAGAGAGGAGAACACACCTGAAAGACCAGTGGAAACCCATCCTGTAAAGGACGTAATGAGTAGAGAGGAGAACACACCTGAAAGACCAGTGAAACCCATCCTGTAAAGGACGTAATGAGTAGAGAGGAGAACACACCTGAAAGACCAGTGAAACCCATCCTGTAAAGGACGTAATGAGTAGAGAGGAGAACACACCTGAAAGACCAGTGAAACCCATCCTGTAAAGGACGTAATGAGTAGAGAGGAGAACACACCTGAAAGACCAGTGAAACCCATCCTGTAAAGGACGTAATGAGTAGAGAGGAGAACACACCTGAAAGACCAGTGAAACCCATCCTGTAAAGGACGTAATGAGTAGAGAGGAGAACACACCTGACAGACCAGTGAAACCCATCCTGTAAAGGACGTAATGAGTAGAGAGGAGAACACACCTGAAAGACCAGTGAAACCCATCCTGTAAAGGACGTAATGAGTAGAGAGGAGAACACACCTGATAGACCAGTGAAACCCATCCTGTAAAGGACGTAATGAGTAGAGAGGAGAACACACCTGAAAGACCAGTGAAACCCATCCTGTAAAGGACGTAATGAGTAGAGAGGAGAACACACCTGAAAGACCAGTGAAACCCATCCTGTAAAGGACGTAATGAGTAGAGAGGAGAACACACCTGAAAGACCAGTGAAACCCATCCTGTAAAGGACGTAATGAGTAGAGAGGAGAACACACCTGAAAGACCAGTGAAACCCATCCTGTAAAGGACGTAATGAGTAGAGAGGAGAACACACCTGAAAGACCAGTGAAACCCATCCTGTAAAGGACGTAATGAGTAGAGAGGAGAACACACCTGAAAGACCAGTGAAACCCATCCTGTAAAGGATGTAATGAGTAGAGAGGAGAACACACCTGAAAGACCAGTGAAACCCATCCTGTAAAGGATGTAATGAGTAGAGAGGAGAACACACCTGACAGACCAGTGAAACCCATCCTGTAAAGGACGTAATGAGTAGAGAGGTGAACACACCTGAAAGACCAGTGAAACTCATCCTGTAAAGGACGTAATGAGTAGAGAGGAGAACACACCTGAAAGACCAGTGAAACCCATCCTGTAAAGGACGTAATGAGTAGAGAGGAGAACACACCTGAAAGACCAGTGGAACCCATCCTGTAAAGGACGTAATGAGTAGAGAGGAGAACACACCTGAAAGACCAGTGAAACCCATCCTGTAAAGGACGTAATGAGTAGAGAGGAGAACACACCTGACAGACCAGTGAAACCCATCCTGTAAAGGACGTAATGAGTAGAGAGGTGAACACACCTGACAGACCACTGAAACCCATCCTGTAAAGGACGTAATGAGTAGAGAGGAGAACACACCTGAAAGACCAGTGAAACCCATCCTGTAAAGGACGTAATGAGTAGAGAGGAGAACACACCTGAAAGACCAGTGAAACCCATCCTGTAAAGGACGTAATGAGTAGAGAGGAGAACACACCTGAAAGACCAGTGGAACCCATCCTGTAAAGGACGTAATGAGTAGAGAGGAGAACACACCTGAAAGACCAGTGAAACCCATCCTGTAAAGGACGTAATGAGTAGAGAGGAGAACACACCTGAAAGACCAGTGAAACCCATCCTGTAAAGGACGTAATGACTAGAGAGGAGAACACACCTGACAGACCAGTGAAACCCATCCTGTAAAGGACGTAATGAGTAGAGAGGAGAACACACCTGAAAGACCAGTGAAACCCATCCTGTAAAGGACGTAATGAGTAGAGAGGAGAACACACCTGAAAGACCAGTGAAACCCATCCTGTAAAGGACGTAATGAGTAGAGAGGAGAACACACCTGAAAGACCAGTGGAAACCCATCCTGTAAAGGACGTAATGAGTAGAGAGGTGAACACACCTGAAAGACCAGTGAAACCCATCCTGTAAAGGACGTAATGAGTAGAGAGGAGAACACACCTGAAAGACCAGTGAAACCCATCCTGTAAAGGACGTAATGAGTAGAGAGGAGAACACACCTGAAAGACCAGTGAAACCCATCCTGTAAAGGACGTAATGAGTAGAGAGGAGAACACACCTGAAAGACCAGTGAAACCCATCCTGTAAAGGACGTAATGAGTAGAGAGGAGATCACACCTGATAGACCAGTGAAACCCATCCTGTAAAGGACGTAATGAGTAGAGAGGAGAACACACCTGATAGACCAGTGAAACCCATCCTGTAAAGGACGTAATGAGTAGAGAGGAGAACACACCTGAAAGACCAGTGAAACCCATCCTGTAAAGGACGTAATGAGTAGAGAGGAGATCACACCTGATAGACCAGTGAAACCCATCCTGTAAAGGACGTAATGAGTAGAGAGGTGAACACACCTGACAGACCAGTGAAACCCATCCTGTAAAGGACGTAATGAGTAGAGAGGAGAACACACCTGACAGACCAGTGAAACCCATCCTGTAAAGGACGTAATGAGTAGAGAGGAGAACACACCTGACAGACCAGTGAAACCCATCCTGTAAAGGACGTAATGAGTAGAGAGGAGAACACACCTGAAAGACCAGTGGAAACCCATCCTGTAAAGGACGTAATGAGTAGAGAGGAGAACACACCTGAAAGACCAGTGGAAACCCATCCTGTAAAGGACGTAATGAGTAGAGAGGAGAACACACCTGAAAGACCAGTGTGAAACCCATCCTGTAAAGGACGTAATGAGTAGAGAGGTGAACACACCTGAAAGACCAGTGTGAAACCCATCCTGTAAAGGACGTAATGAGTAGAGAGGAGAACACACCTGAAAGACAAGTGACACCCATCCTGTAAAGGACGTAATGAGTAGAGAGGTGAACACACCTGAAAGACCAGTGACACCCATCCTGTAAAGGACGTAATGAGTAGAGAGGAGAACACACCTGAAAGACCAGTGAAACCCATCCTGTAAAGGACGTAATGAGTAGAGAGGAGAACACACCTGAAAGACCAGTGAAACCCATCCTGTAAAGGACGTAATGAGTAGAGAGGAGAACACACCTGAAAGACAAGTGAAACCCATCCTGTAAAGGACGTAATGAGTAGAGAGGAGAACACACCTGAAAGACCAGTGAAACCCATCCTGTAAAGGACGTAATGAGTAGAGAGGAGAACACACCTGAAAGACCACTGAAACCCATCCTGTAAAGGACGTAATGAGTAGAGAGGAGAACACACCTGACAGACCAGTGAAACCCATCCTGTAAAGGACGTAATGAGTAGAGAGGAGAACACACCTGATAGACCAGTGAAACCCATCCTGTAAAGGACGTAATGAGTAGAGAGGAGAACACACCTGAAAGACCACTGAAACCCATCCTGTAAAGGACGTAATGAGTAGAGAGGAGAACACACCTGAAAGACCAGTGTGAAACCCATCCTGTAAAGGACGTAATGAGTAGAGAGGAGAACACACCTGAAAGACCAGTGAAACCCATCCTGTAAAGGACGTAATGAGTAGAGAGGAGAACACACCTGAAAGACCAGTGACACCCATCCTGTAAAGGACGTAATGAGTAGAGAGGTGAACACACCTGAAAGACCAGTGAAACCCATCCTGTAAAGGACGTAATGAGTAGAGAGGAGAACACACCTGAAAGACCAGTGACACCCATCCTGTAAAGGACGTAATGAGTAGAGAGGAGAACACACCTGAAAGACCAGTGAAACCCATCCTGTAAAGGACGTAATGAGTAGAGAGGAGAACACACCTGAAAGACCAGTGAAACCCATCCTGTAAAGGACGTAATGAGTAGAGAGGAGAACACACCTGAAAGACCAGTGAAACCCATCCTGTAAAGGACGTAATGAGTAGAGAGGAGAACACACCTGAAAGACCAGTGACACCCATCCTGTAAAGGACGTAATGAGTAGAGAGGAGAACACACCTGAAAGACCAGTGAAACCCATCCTGTAAAGGACGTAATGAGTAGAGAGGAGAACACACCTGAAAGACCAGTGAAACCCATCCTGTAGAGGACGTAATGAGTAGAGAGGAGAACACACCTGAAAGACCAGTGAAACCCATCCTGTAAAGGACGTAATGAGTAGAGAGGAGAACACACCTGAAAGACCAGTGAAACCCATCCTGTAAAGGACGTAATGAGTAGAGAGGAGAACACACCTGAAAGACAAGTGGAAACCCATCCTGTAAAGGACGTAATGAGTAGAGAGGAGAACACACCTGAAAGACCAGTGAAACCCATCCTGTAAAGGACGTAATGAGTAGAGAGGAGAACACACCTGAAAGACCAGTGAAACCCATCCTGTAAAGGACGTAATGAGTAGAGAGGAGAACACACCTGAAAGACCAGTGGAAACCCATCCTGTAAAGGACGTAATGAGTAGAGAGGAGAACACACCTGATAGACCAGTGAAACCCATCCTGTAAAGGACGTAATGAGTAGAGAGGAGAACACACCTGAAAGACCAGTGAAACCCATCCTGTAAAGGACGTAATGAGTAGAGAGGAGAACACACCTGAAAGACCAGTGAAACCCATCCTGTAAAGGACGTAATGAGTAGAGAGGAGAACACACCTGAAAGACCAGTGAAACCCATCCTGTAAAGGACGTAATGAGTAGAGAGGAGAACACACCTGAAAGACCAGTGAAACCCATCCTGTAAAGGACGTAATGAGTAGAGAGGAGAACACACCTGAAAGACCAGTGAAACCCATCCTGTAAAGGACGTAATGAGTAGAGAGGAGAACACACCTGACAGACCAGTGAAACCCATCCTGTAAAGGACGTAATGAGTAGAGAGGAGAACACACCTGAAAGACCAGTGAAACCCATCCTGTAAAGGACGTAATGAGTAGAGAGGAGAACACACCTGAAAGACCAGTGACACCCATCCTGTAAAGGACGTAATGAGTAGAGAGGAGAACACACCTGACAGACCAGTGAAACCCATCCTGTAAAGGACGTAATGAGTAGAGAGGAGAACACACCTGACAGACCAGTGAAACCCATCCTGTAAAGGACGTAATGAGTAGAGAGGAGAACACACCTGAAAGACCAGTGAAACCCATCCTGTAAAGGACGTAATGAGTAGAGAGGAGAACACACCTGAAAGACCAGTGAAACCCATCCTGTAAAGGACGTAATGAGTAGAGAGGAGAACACACCTGAAAGACCAGTGAAACCCATCCTGTAAAGGACGTAATGAGTAGAGAGGAGAACACACCTGAAAGACCAGTGAAACCCATCCTGTAAAGGACGTAATGAGTAGAGAGGAGAACACACCTGAAAGACCAGTGACACCCATCCTGTAAAGGACGTAATGAGTAGAGAGGAGAACACACCTGAAAGACCAGTGAAACCCATCCTGTAGAGGACGTAATGAGTAGAGAGGAGAACACACCTGAAAGACCAGTGAAACCCATCCTGTAAAGGACGTAATGAGTAGAGAGGAGAACACACCTGACAGACCAGTGACACCCATCCTGTAGAGGACGTAATGAGTAGAGAGGAGAACACACCTGACAGACCAGTGAAACCCATCCTGTAGAGGACGTAATGAGTAGAGAGGAGAACACACCTGAAAGACCAGTGAAACCCATCCTGTAAAGGACGTAATGAGTAGAGAGGAGAACACACCTGACAGACCAGTGAAACCCATCCTGTAAAGGACGTAATGAGTAGAGAGGAGAACACACCTGACAGACCAGTGAAACCCATCCTGTAAAGGACGTAATGAGTAGAGAGGAGAACACACCTGATAGACCAGTGAAACCCATCCTGTAAAGGACGTAATGAAAAAACACAACAAAACAATACCCAAAGGAATGAGTCCTAAACGGAACACTATAAACTACGTAGTGCACTAGTTTTGACCAGAGCCCTATGAGTGTCCCTATCCTATGGGCCCTGGTCAAAACTAGTGCACTCCACAGGAAACAGGGTGCTATTCGGGATACATCCCCAAAACTGATTTAAACTCATAGAGTTCGACAAGCTACTAAGGCGAGGTCATCAAAATACAATATAAAGCCCATGTATATTGCAACACAACGATATATTAATTTAATAAAATACACATTATAGCTCTTGTACATGTAACAATTTGGCTCAAATGCACAGAAAATTGCAGATTAAAAAAAAAAAAAAAAAATAAGTCAATCTTTTTTGTTGTTGATGATAAAACACATTAAATTGGATACATTGTTGAACATTTAATGATATTGTGTAATAGTGGGCAGGTGAAGGGACTGTTGGGGTTTTTCTTTGAAACAGTCGCAGCGGCCCGGTGTCCTTTAGTGTCGTTTTGAATAAATATCTCCAACTTGTCAACTTCACTTCAACTTCAGGACACCGTTTTTCTTACAGATTTTTTTTCTTCTTAAGTTTTTTTTTATTGTTTTTTTTTTACAAAATGTATAAATATTTTTTTTTATGGGGAATATGGACACTATACATAAATTGAGAGTACATATATTAATCTGTATGATTTCTATAGATATATCTTTTCACAGTTGAAGGAAAAAACAATATCCCTTTTTAGTAAAGGATTGTGATCGCTGAAGAACGGGAGGCTCAGACAAGTAGACTCACTATACAGGAAGCTGATGGCACAGTTTGATGAGGCGCTTT
>NW_026290770.1:90000-102500 GCF_023373465.1 Oncorhynchus keta | reverse complement strand
CAGTAGTGGTGGTAGTTGATGTCAGTAGTGGTGGTAGTTGATGTCAGTAGTGGTGGTAGTTGATGTCAGTAGTGATGGTAGTTGATGTCAGTAGTGGTGGTAGTTGATGTCAGTAGTTGATGTCAGTAGTGGTGGTAGTTGATGTCAGTAGTGGTGGTAGTTGATGTCAGTAGTGATGGTAGTTGATGTCAGTAGTTGATGTCAGTAGTGATGGTAGTTGATGTCAGTAGTGGTGGTAGTTGATGTCAGTAGTTGATGTCAGTAGTGGTGGTAGTTGATGTCAGTAGTTGATGTCAGTAGTGGTGGTAGTTGATGTCAGTAGTGATGGTAGTTGATGTCAGTAGTTGATGTCAGTAGTGATGGTAGTTGATGTCAGTAGTGATGGTAGTTGATGTCAGTAGTTGATGTCAGTAGTGGTGATGGTTGATGTCAGTAGTGGTGGTAGTTGATGTCAGTAGTGATGGTAGTTGATGTCAGTAGTGGTGGTAGTTGATGTCAGTAGTGGTGGTAGTTGATGTCAGTAGTGGTGGTAGTTGATGTCAGTAGTGATGGTAGTTGATGTCAGTAGTTGATGTCAGTAGTGATGGTAGTTGATGTCAGTAGTGGTGGTAGTTGATGTCAGTAGTGATGGTAGTTGATGTCAGTAGTTGATGTCAGTAGTGATGGTAGTTGATGTCAGTAGTGGTGGTAGTTGATGTCAGTAGTGATGGTAGTTGATGTCAGTAGTTGATGTCAGTAGTGATGGTAGTTGATGTCAGTAGTGGTGGTAGTTGATGTCAGTAGTGATGGTAGTTGATGTCAGTAGTTGATGTCAGTAGTGATGGTAGTTGATGTCAGTAGTGATGGTGGTTGATGTCAGTAGTGGTGGTAGTTGATGTCAGTAGTTGATGTCAGTAGTGATGGTAGTTGATGTCAGTAGTGATGGTAGTTGATGTCAGTAGTGATGGTAGTTGATGTCAGTAGTGATGGTAGTTGATGTCAGTAGTTGATGTCAGTAGTGATGGTAGTTGATGTCAGTAGTTGATGTCAGTAGTGATGGTAGTTGATGTCAGTAGTGGTGGTAGTTGATGTCAGTAGTGATGGTAGTTGATGTCAGTAGTGATGGTAGTTGATGTCAGTAGTGGTGGTAGTTGATGTCAGTAGTGGTGGTAGTTGATGTCAGTAGTGGTGGTAGTTGATGTCAGTAGTGGTGGTAGTTGATGTCAGTAGTGGTGGTAGTTGATGTCAGTAGTGATGGTAGTTGATGTCAGTAGTGGTGGTAGTTGATGTCAGTAGTGATGGTAGTTGATGTCAGTAGTGGTGGTAGTTGATGTCAGTAGTGGTGGTAGTTGATGTCAGTAGTGGTGGTAGTTGATGTCAGTAGTGGTGGTAGTTGATGTCAGTAGTGGTGGTAGTTGATGTCAGTAGTGGTGGTAGTTGATGTCAGTAGTGGTGGTAGTTGATGTCAGTAGTGGTGGTAGTTGATGTCAGTAGTGGTGGTAGTTGATGTCAGTAGTGATGGTAGTTGATGTCAGTAGTGGTGGTAGTTGATGTCAGTAGTGATGGTAGTTGATGTCAGTAGTGATGGTAGTTGATGTCAGTAGTGGTGGTAGTTGATGTCAGTAGTGGTGGTAGTTGATGTCAGTAGTGATGGTAGTTGATGTCAGTAGTTGATGTCAGTAGTGATGGTAGTTGATGTCAGTAGTGGTGGTAGTTGATGTCAGTAGTGGTGGTAGTTGATGTCAGTAGTGGTGGTAGTTGATGTCAGTAGTGGTGGTAGTTGATGTCAGTAGTGGTGGTAGTTGATGTCAGTAGTGATGGTAGTTGATGTCAGTAGTTGATGTCAGTAGTGGTGGTAGTTGATGTCAGTAGTGGTGGTAGTTGATGTCAGTAGTGGTGGTAGTTGATGTCAGTAGTGATGGTAGTTGATGTCAGTAGTGATGGTAGTTGATGTCAGTAGTGGTGGTAGTTGATGTCAGTAGTGGTGGTAGTTGATGTCAGTAGTGGTGGTAGTTGATGTCAGTAGTGATGGTAGTTGATGTCAGTAATGCTGGTAGTTGATGTCAGTAGTGATGGTAGTTGATGTCAGTAGTGGTGGTAGTTGATGTCAGTAGTGGTGGTAGTTGATGTCAGTAGTGGTGGTAGTTTAGTGTCAGTAGTGGTGGTAGTTGATGTCAGTAGTGATGGTAGTTGATGTCAGTAATGATGGTAGTTGATGTCAGTAGTGATGGTAGTTGATGTCAGTAGTGGTGGTAGTTGATGTCAGTAGTGGTGGTAGTTTAGTGTCAGTAGTGGTGGTAGTTGATGTCAGTAGTGATGGTAGTTGATGTCAGTAATGATGGTAGTTGATGTCAGTAGTGATGGTAGTTGATGTCAGTAGTGATGGTAGTTGATGTCAGTAGTGATGGTAGTTGATGTCAGTAGTGGTGGTAGTTGATGTCAGTAGTGATGGTAGTTGATGTCAGTAGTGGTGGTAGTTGATGTCAGTAGTGATGGTAGTTGATATCAGTAGTGATGGTAGTTGATGTCAGTAGTGGTGGTAGTTGATGTCAGTAGTGATGGTAGTTGATGTCAGTAGTGATGGTAGTTGATGTCAGTAGTGATGGTAGTTGATGTCAGTAGTGATGGTAGTTGATGTCAGTAGTGATGGTAGTTGATGTCAGTAGTGGTGGTAGTTGATGTCAGTAGTGATGGTAGTTGATGTCAGTAGTGGTGGTAGTTGATGTCAGTAGTGATGGTAGTTGATGTCAGTAGTGGTGGTAGTTGATGTCAGTAGTTGATGTCAGTAGTTGATGTCAGTAGTGGTGGTAGTTGATGTCAGTAGTTGATGTCAGTAGTGGTGGTAGTTGATGTCAGTAGTTGATGTCAGTAGTGATGTCAGTAGTTGATGTCAGTAGTTGATGTCAGTAGTGATGGTAGTTGATGTCAGTAGTGATGGTAGTTGATGTCAGTAGTGGTGGTAGTTGATGTCAGTAGTTGATGTCAGTAGTGGTGGTAGTTGATGTCAGTAGTGATGGTAGTTGATGTCAGTAGTGATGGTAGTTGATGTCAGTAGTGATGGTAGTTGATGTCAGTAGTGGTGGTAGTTGATGTCAGTAGTGGTGGTAGTTGATGTCAGTAGTGGTGGTAGTTGATGTCAGTAGTGGTGGTAGTTGATGTCAGTAGTGATGGTAGTTGATGTCAGTAGTGGTGGTAGTTGATGTCAGTAGTGGTGGTAGTTGATGTCAGTAGTGGTGGTAGTTGATGTCAGTAGTGGTGGTAGTTGATGTCAGTAGTGATGGTAGTTGATGTCAGTAGTGGTGGTAGTTGATGTCAGTAGTTGATGTCAGTAGTGATGGTAGTTGATGTCAGTAGTTGATGTCAGTAGTTGATGTCAGTAGTGATGGTAGTTGATGTCAGTAGTTGATGTCAGTAGTGATGGTAGTTGATGTCAGTAGTTGATGTCAGTAGTGATGGTAGTTGATGTCAGTAGTGATGGTAGTTGATGTCAGTAGTGGTGGTAGTTGATGTCAGTAGTGGTGGTAGTTGATGTCAGTAGTGGTGGTAGTTGATGTCAGTAGTTGATGTCAGTAGTTGATGTCAGTAGTTGTGGTGGTTGATGTCAGTAGTGATGGTAGTTGATGTCAGTAGTGATGGTAGTTGATGTCAGTAGTGGTGGTAGTTGATGTCAGTAGTTGATGTCAGTAGTGATGGTAGTTGATGTCAGTAGTGGTGGTAGTTGATGTCAGTAGTTGATGTCAGTAGTGGTGGTAGTTGATGTCAGTAGTGATGGTAGTTGATGTCAGTAGTGATGGTAGTTGATGTCAGTAGTGGTGGTAGTTGATGTCAGTAGTGATGGTAGTTGATGTCAGTAGTGGTGGTAGTTGATGTCAGTAGTGGTGGTAGTTGATGTCAGTAGTGGTGGTAGTTGATGTCAGTAGTTGATGTCAGTAGTGATGGTAGTTGATGTCAGTAGTGATGGTAGTTGATGTCAGTAGTGGTGGTAGTTGATGTCAGTAGTGATGGTAGTTGATGTCAGTAGTGGTGGTAGTTGATGTCAGTAGTGGTGGTAGTTGATGTCAGTAGTTGATGTCAGTAGTGGTGGTAGTTGATGTCAGTAGTGGTGGTAGTTGATGTCAGTAGTTGATGTCAGTAGTGATGGTAGTTGATGTCAGTAGTGATGGTAGTTGATGTCAGTAGTGGTGGTAGTTGATGTCAGTAGTGGTGGTGGTTGATGTCAGTAGTGATGGTAGTTGATGTCAGTAGTGGTGGTAGTTGATGTCAGTAGTGGTGGTAGTTGATGTCAGTAGTGGTGGTAGTTGATGTCAGTAGTAGTGATGGTAGTTGATGTCAGTAGTGGTGGTAGTTGATGTCAGTAGTGGTGGTGGTTGATGGTAGTTGATGTCAGTAGTGATGGTAGTTGATGTCAGTAGTGATGGTAGTTGATGTCAGTAGTGGTGGTAGTTGATGTCAGTAGTGGTGGTGGTTGATGGTAGTTGATGTCAGTAGTTGATGTCAGTAGTGGTGGTAGTTGATGTCAGTAGTTGATGTCAGTAGTGATGGTAGTTGATGTCAGTAGTGGTGGTAGTTGATGTCAGTAGTGGTGGTAGTTGATGGTAGTTGATGTCAGTAGTTGATGTCAGTAGTGGTGGTAGTTGATGTCAGTAGTTGATGTCAGTAGTGGTGGTAGTTGATGTCAGTAGTGATGGTAGTTGATGTCAGTAGTGGTGGTAGTTGATGTCAGTAGTGGTGGTAGTTGATGTCAGTAGTGGTGGTAGTTGATGTCAGTAGTGGTGGTAGTTGATGTCAGTAGTTGATGTCAGTAGTGGTGGTAGTTGATGTCAGTAGTGATGGTAGTTGATGTCAGTAGTGGTGGTAGTTGATGTCAGTAGTGGTGGTAGTTGATGTCCAGTAGTTGATGTCAGTAGTGGTGGTAGTTGATGTCAGTAGTTGATGTCAGTAGTGGTGGTAGTTGATGTCAGTAGTGGTGGTAGTTGATGTCAGTAGTGTTGGTAGTTGATGTCAGTAGTGATGGTAGTTGATGTCAGTAGTGATGGTAGTTGATGTCAGTAGTGGTGGTAGTTGATGTCAGTAGTGGTGGTAGTTGATGTCAGTAGTGGTGGTAGTTGATGTCAGTAGTGGTGGTAGTTGATGTCAGTAGTTGATGTCAGTAGTGGTGGTAGTTGATGTCAGTAGTTGATGTCAGTAGTAGTGGTAGTTGATGTCAGTAGTGGTGGTAGTTGATGTCAGTAGTTGATGTCAGTAGTGGTGCTAGTTGATGTCAGTAGTGGTGCTAGTTGATGTCAGTAGTGGTGCTAGCTACGTGTCAATACGCTATGTGTCAGAAGCTACGTGTCAACAAGCTACGTGTCAACAAGCTACATGTCAACAAGCTACATGTCAACAAGCTACGTGTCAATACGCTATGTGTCAGAAGCTACGTGTCAACAAGCTACGTGTCAACAAGCTACATGTCAACAAGCTACGTGTCAACAAGCTACGTGTCAACAAGCTACGTGTCACAAGCTACGTGTCAACAAGCTACGTGTCAACAAGCTACGTGTCAACAAGCTACGTGTCAACAAGCTACGTGTCAACAAGCTATGTGTCAACAAGCTACATGTCAACAAGCTACGTGTCAACAAGCTACGTACCAGCAAGCTACGTGTCAACAAGCTACGTGTCAACAAGCTACGTGTCAACAAGCTACGTGTCAACAAGCTACGTATCAACAAGCTACATGTCAACAAGCTACGTGTCAACAAGCTACGTGTCAACAAGCTACATGTCAACAAGCTACATGTCAACAAGATACATGTCAACAAGCTAAGTGTTAACAAGCTACGTACCAGCAAGCTACGTGTCAACAAGCTACGTGTCAACAAGCTACGTGTCAACAAGCTACGTATCAACAAGCTACATGTCAACAAGCTACATGTCAACAAGCTACATGTCAACAAGCTACGTGTCAACAAGCTACGTACCAGCAAGCTACGTGTCAACAAGCTACGTGTCAACAAGCTACGTGTCAACAAGCTACGTATCAACAAGCTACATGTCAACAAGCTACGTGTCAACAAGCTACGTGTCAACAAGCTACATGTCAACAAGCTACGTATCAACAAGCTACATGTCAACAAGCTACGTGTCAACAAGCTACATGTCAACAAGCTACATGTCAACAAGCTACGTACCAACAAGCTACGTGTCAACAAGCTACGTGTCAACAAGCTACGTGTCAACAAGCTACGTGTCAACAAGCTACGTATCAACAAGCTACATGTCAACAAGCTACGTGTCAACAAGCTACGTGTCAACAAGCTACGTGTCAACAAGCTACATGTCAACAAGCTACGTGTCAACAAGCTACGTGTCAACAAGCTACGTGTCAACAAGCTACGTGTCAACAAGCTACGTGTCAACAAGCTACGTGTCAACAAGCTACGTATCAACAAGCTACGTGTCAACAAGCTACGTATCAACAAGCTACGTATCAACAAGCTACGTGTCAACAAGCTACGTGTCAACAAGCTACGTGTCAACAAGCTACGTATCAACAAGCTACGTGTCAACAAGCTACGTATCAACAAGCTACGTATCAACAAGCTACGTGTCAACAAGCTACGTGTCAACAAGCTACGTGTCAACAAGCTACGTGTCAACAAGCTACGTGTCAACAAGCTACGTGTCAACAAGCTACGTGTCAACAAGCTACGTGTCAACAAGCTACGTGTCAACAAGCTACATGTCACAAGTTACATATCAACAAGCTACGTGTCAACAAGCTACGTGTCAACAAGCTACATGTCAACAAGCTACGTGTCAACAAGCTACGTGTCAACAAGCTACGTGTCAACAAGCTACGTATCAACAAGCTACGTGTCAACAAGCTACGTGTCAACAAGCTACGTGTCAACAAGCTACGTGTCAACAAGACCCCAGAGAAGAGAGGTCACTTGAAGGTTTTCAACTAAACACAAAGTGACGAACTGGCTACAGTTGATGGACGACAGAATTTCCTCTTGGTGTTGATGTCAGGATTTCCTCTCTCCTGAATTCAATCCGTGATGTTGTGTGATTTAAATACAGGAGGGTTTGATTTCTCTAAACGTCCCCCCGGCCCAACACACCCTCCTCACATTAATACCCCACTCAGTGATTAATGTTGCCCTGTAGCAGGCAGATGGAGAGAGGGAGAGAGGGAGGGAGGTGTACACAGTAATGTCAGCAGAGGCAGCTATCCCTATAGCAGAAGACACACCTGTGTCCTCCTGTTGGCCCAGCCGGTACCAAGCCAGGGACTGGACTGGATGTCTGTGTGTGTGTAGGTCATGGTCAGTAACCCCCAAGGCATGGTGTGTGTGTAGGTCATGGTCAGTAACCCCCAAGGCATGGTGTGTGTGTAGGTCATGGTCAGTAACCCCCAAGGCATGGTGTGTGTGTAGGTCATGGTCAGTAACCCCCAAGGCATGGTGTGTGTGTAGGTCATGGTCAGTAACCCCCAAGGCATGGTGTGTGTGTAGGTCATGGTCAGTAACCCCCAAGGCATGGTGTGTGTGTAGGTCATGGTCAGTAACCCCCAAGGCATGGTGTGTGTGTAGGTCATGGTCAGTAACCCCCAAGGCATGGTATGTGTGTAGGTCATGGTCAGTAACCCCCAAGGCATGGTGTGTGTGTAGGTCATGGTGTGTGTGTAGGTCATGGTCAGTAACCCCCAAGGCATGGTGTGTGTGTAGGTCATGGTATGTGTGTAGGTCATGGTCAGTAACCCCCAAGGCATGGTGTGTGTGTAGGTCATGGTGTGTGTGTAGGTCATGGTGTGTGTGTAGGTCATGGTGTGTGTGTAGGTCATGGTGTGTGTGTAGGTCATGGAACAAGGCATCCATCACTACCCCTACACCTTCTCTCTCTCACTACCCCTCCACCTTCTCTCTCTCACTACCCCTACACCTTCTCTCTCTCACTACCCCTCCACCTTCTCTCTCTCACTACCCCTACACCTTCTCTCTCTCACTACCCCTACACCTTCTCTCTCTCACTACCCCTACACCTTCTCTCTCTCACTACCCCTCCACCTTCTCTCTCTCACTACCCCTCCACCTTCTCTCTCTCACTACCCCTACACCTTCTCTCTCTCACTACCCCTCCACCTTCTCTCTCTCACTACCCCTACACCTTCTCTCTCTCACTACCCCTACACCTTCTCTCTCTCACTACCCCTCCACCTTCTCTCTCTCACTACCCCTCCACCTTCTCTCTCTCACTACCCCTCCACCTTCTCTCTCTCACTACCCCTCCACCTTCTCTCTCTCTCACTACCCCTCCACCTTCTCTCTCTCACTACCCCTACACCTTCTCTCTCTCACTACCCCTCCACCCTCTCTCTCTCTCTCCTCCACCTTCTCTCTCTCTCACTACCCCTCCACCTTCTCTCTCTCACTACCCCTCCACCTTCTCTCTCTCACTACCCCTACACCTTCTCTCTCTCACTACCCCTACACCTTCTCTCTCTCACTACCCCTCCACCTTCTCTCTCTCACTACCCCTCCACCTTCTCTCTCTTACTACCCCTCCACCTTCTCTCTCTCACTACCCCTCCACCCCTCTCTCTCACTACCCCTCCACCTTCTCTCTCTCTCACTACCCCTCCACCCCTCTCTCTCACTACCCCTCCACCTTCTCTCTCTCTCACTACCCCTCCACCTTCTCTCTCTCTCACTACCCCTCCACCCCCTCTCTCTCTCACTACCCCTCCACCTTCTCTCTCTCACTACCCCTCCACCTTCTCTCTCTCACTACCCCTCCACCTTCTCTCTCTCTCACTACCCCTCCACCTTCTCTCTCTCACTACCCCTCCACCTTCTCTCTCTCACTACCCCTCCACCTCTCTCTCTCTCTCACTACCCCTCCACCCCTCTCTCTCACTACCCCTCCACCTCTCTCTCTCTCTCTCTCACTACCCCTCCACCCCTCTCTCTCACTACCCCTCCACCTCTCTCTCTCACTACCCCTCCACCCCTCTCTCTCACTACCCCTCCACCCCTCTCTCTCCACCTTCTCTCTCTCACTACCTCTCCACCTCTCTCTCCCCACCTTCTCTCTCTCGCTCTCACTACCACTCCACCTCTCTCTCTCTCTCTCTCTCTCTCTCTCTCTCCACCCATCTCTCTCTCTCTCTTTCCACCCCTCGCTCTCCACCCCTCTCTCTCTCTCTCTCTCTCTCACTACCCCTCCACCCGTCTCTTTCTCTCTCTCTCCACCCCCTCTCCCTCTCTCTCTCTCCACCCCCTCTCCCTCTCTCTCTCTCCACCCCCCTCTCTCTCTCACTACCCCTCCACCTCTCCCTCTCTCTCCAACCCGCTCTCACTACCACTCCACCTCCTCTCTCTCTCTCTCTCTCTCTCTCTCTCTCTCTCTCTCTCTCTCTCTCTCTCTCTCTCCACCCCCCCTCCCTTCTCCCCCTCCCCCCTGCCTACGCAGACAGCCGGCCGGCTAGAACGCCGGGGCCCCCAGAGCTCTCTACAAATCAGAGCGGCTAAATATTAGTTTGGACTCGTTTGGCCAGACGGACGGCTGCTGCTCTCCGTCTGTGTGTGTGTGTGTGTGTGTGTGTGTGTGTGTGTGTGTGTGTGTGTGTGTGTGTGTGTGTGTGTGTGTGTGTGTGTGTGTGTGTGTGTGTGTGTGTGTGTGTGTGTGTGTGTGTGTGTGTGTGTGTGTGTGTGTGTGTGTGTGTGTGTGTGTGTGTGAGTGTGTGTGTTTTTTCCCATTATGGCAGGCCTCTCATTTGCTTCTCATTAGTTTTTTTTGGGAGGGGGGATTTTCAGAGAATAGCAGAGAACAGCTTCACTTCAGTCCATAATTCATAGGATTATCAACCACCCACTACATGGGTCATTACCAGATAACCACAGTACAAAGTCTATCAGAATGCTGAGCGTCTTTATCAGGTGATACACCACAGGTGTTATTAACAATGACTCATGATAATAGTGAAATAACTCCATGCTGGGGTGTATAGATCCATTCTGAGGTGTATAGCTCCATTCTGAGGTGTATAGCTCCATGCTGGGGTGTATCGCTCCATTCTGAGGTGTATAGCTCCATTCTGAGGTGTATAGCTCCATTCTGAGGTGTATAGCTCCATTCTGAGGTGTATAGCTCCATTCTGAGGTGTATAGCTCCATGCTGGGGTGTATCGCTCCATTCTGAGGTGTATAGCTCCATTCTGAGGTGTATAGCTCCATTCTGAGGTGTATAGCTCCATTCTGAGGTGTATAGCTCCATTCTGAGGTGTATAGCTCCATTCTGAGGTGTATAGCTCCATTCTGAGGTGTATAGCTCCATTCTGAGGTGTATAGCTCCATGCTGGGGTGTATAGCTCCATTCTGAGGTGTATAGCTCCATTCTGAGGTGTATAGCTCCATGCTGGGGTGTATAGCTCCATTCTGAGGTGTATAGCTCCATTCTGGGGTTTATAGTTCCATTCTGAGGTTTATAGTTCCATTCTGAGGTGTATAGTTCCATTCTGAGGTTTATAGTTCCATTCTGAGGTTTATAGTTCCATTCTGAGGTTTATAGTTCCATTCTGAGGTGTATAGTTCCATTCTGAGGTTTATAGTTCCATTCTGAGGTTTATAGTTCCATTCTGAGGTTTATAGTTCCATTCTGAGGTTTATAGTTCCATTCTGAGGTTTATAGTTCCATTCTGAGGTTTATAGTTCCATTCTGAGGTGTATAGTTCCATTCTGAGGTTTATAGTTCCACTCTGAGGTTTATAGTTCCATTCTGAGGTGTATAGTTCCATTCTGAGGTGTATAGCTCCATTCTGAGGTGTATAGCTCCACTCTGAGGTTTATAGTTCCATTCTGAGGTTTATAGTTCCATTCTGAGGTTTCCATTCTGAGGTTTATAGTTCCATTCTCAGGTTTATAGTTCCATTCTGAGGTGTATAGTTCCATTCTGAGGTGTATAGCTCCATTCTGAGGTGTATAGCTCCACTCTGAGGTTTATAGTTCCATTCTGAGGTTTATAGTTCCATTCTGAGGTTTCCATTCTGAGGTTTATAGTTCCATTCTGAGGTTTATAGTTCCATTCTGAGGTTTATAGTTCCATTCTGAGGTTTATAGTTCCATACTGAGGTTTCCATTCTGAGGTTTCCATTCTGCGGTTTATAGTTCCATTCTGAGGTTTATAGTTCCATTCTGAGGTTTCCATTCTGAGGTTTATAGTTCCATTCTGAGGTTTATAGTTCCATTCTGAGGTTTATAGTTCCATTCTGAGGTTTCCATTCTGAGGTTTATAGTTCCATTCTGAGGTTTATAGTTCCATTCTGAGGTTTATAGTTCCATTCTGAGGTTTCCAATCTGAGGTTTCCATTCTGAGGTTTATAGTTCCATTCTGAGGTTTATAGTTCCATTCTAAGGTTTATAGTTCTATTCTGAGGTTTCCATTCTGAGGTTTCCATTCTGAGGTTTATAGTTCCATTCTGAGGTTTATAGTTCCATTCTGAGGTTTATAGTTCCATTCTGAGGTTTATAGTTCCATTCTGAGGTTTCCATTCTGAGGTTTATAGTTCCATTCTGAGGTTTCCATTCTGAGGTTTATAGTTCCATTCTGAGGTTTATAGTTCCATTCTGAGGTTTATAGTTCCATTTTGAGGTTTATAGTTCCATTCTGAGGTTTCCATTCTGAGGTTTATAGTTCCATTCTGAGGTTTATAGTTCCATACTGAGGTTTATAATTCCATTCTGAGGTTTATAGTTCCATTCTGAGGTGTATAGTTCCATTCTGAGGTTTATAGTTCCATTCTGAGGTTTCCATTCTGAGGTTTATAGTTCCATTCTGAGGTTTCCATTCTGAGGTTTATAGTTCCATTCTGAGGTTTATAGTTCCATTCTGAGGTTTCCATTCTGCGGTTTATAGTTCCATTCTGAGGTTTATAGTTCCATTCTGAGGTTTATAGTTCCATTCAGAGGTTTATAGTTCCATTCTGAGGTTTATAGTTCCATTTTGAGGTTTATAGTTCCATTCTGAGGTTTCCATTCTGAGGTTTATAGTTCCATTCTGAGGTTTATAGTTCCATTCTGAGGTTTATAGTTCCATTCTGAGGTTTATAGTTCCATTCTGAGGTTTATAGTTCCATTCTGAGGTTTCCATTCTGAGGTTTATAGTTCCATTCTGAGGTTTATAGTTCCATTCTGAGGTTTCCATTCTGAGGTTTATAGTTCCATTCTGAGGTTTATAGTTCCATTCTGAGGTTTATAGTTCCATTCTGAGGTTTCCATTCTGAGGTTTATAGTTCCAGTCTGAGGTTTCCATTCTGAGGTTTATAGTTCCATTCTGAGGTTTCCATTCTGAGGTTTATAGTTCCATTCTGAGGTTTATAGTTCCATTCTGAGGTTTTGTAGTTCCATTCTGAGGTTTATAGTTCCATTCTGAGGTTTATAGTTCCATTCTGAGGTTTATAGTTCCATTCTGAGGTTTATAGTTCCATTCTGGGGTTTATAGTTCCATTCTGAGGTTGATAGTTCCATTCAGAGGTT
>NW_026290770.1:77500-82500 GCF_023373465.1 Oncorhynchus keta | reverse complement strand
GGAGACCAGTGAGAGAGAGAGAGGAGAAGTAGAGAGAGTAAATACAACCCAGAGAGATGCTTATTTATTTTATCTTGAGAGAGAGAACCAGAGAGTAGAGATTGTTAGAAACAGAGTAGAGAGAGAGAGAGATATGACATTTGTAGAGAGAGAGACTGTTTTGAAAGTGGAGAGAGTAGAGAGAGAGAGTGGAGACTGTTAGAGAGAGTGGAGAGAGTAGAGGGCAACCAGTGAAGAACAAACACCATTGTAAATACAACCCATATTTATGCTTATTTATTTTATGTTGTGTCCTTTAACCATTGACATTGTACATCAGAACTTTACAGTGTGGAGAGACATGTTTCCTTGCCAAGAAAGCCCTTGAGATTGAAGAATTGAGAGTGGAGAGAGAGAGAGAGAGAGAGAGTGGAGAGAGTAGAGAGAGAGAGAGAGAGAGAGAGAGAGAGAGAGAGAGAGAGAGAGAGAGAGAGAGACAGAGAGAGTGGAGAGAGAGAAGAGAGAGAGAGGAGAGAGAGAGTAGAGAGAGAGAGAGAGTAGAGAGAGAGAGAGAGGAGAGGGAGAGTAGAGAGAGAGTGTTCTAGAGAGAGAGAGAGAGAGTGGAGAGAGAGATGGAGAGAGACAGAGAGTAGAGAGAGAGTGGAGAGAGAGTGGAGAGAGAGAGAGGAGAGAGATTGTAGAGAGAGGAGAGAGTGGAGAGAGAGAGAGAGAGAGAGAGTGGAGAGAGTAGTCCTGAGAGTGGAGAGAGAGAGAGAGAGAGAGAGAGAGAGTGGAGAGAGTAGAGAGAGAGAGAGAGTAGAGAGAGAGAGAGAGAGGAGAGTGGAGAGAGTGAGAGAGTACCAGAGAGAGAGAGAGAGGCTAGAGAGAGAGAGAGAGAGAGAGTGAGCATTGGAGTTACTGAACCTTCTGGACCTGACAGACCCAAGATTCAGACCTTCTACTGTAATAGTCCTCTAAGAGTTACTGACCTTCTGGAGAGTGCAAAAATAGACCTACAGACCTTCTACTGTCCTCTAGCAGAATTAGAGGACCTTCTGGACCTGATTATCAGACCTACCAGACCTTCTACTGTCCTCTAAGAGTTACTGGACCTTCTGGACCTGAGAGACCGCCAGACCTTCTACTGTCCTCTAAGAGTTACTGACCTTCTGGCCTGACAGACCTAGACCTTCTACTGTCCTCTAAGAGACTGGACCTTCTGGAGCACAGAGGGTACAGACCTTCTAATCATGAGAAGTTACTGACCTTCTGACCTCCATTGAAAGAATTCCAGACCTTCTAAAAAGAGAGCCTCTAAGAGTGCTACTGGACCTTCTGGACCTGACAGACCTGGAGAGACCTTCTCCTGTCCTCTAAGAGTTACTGGACCTTCCAGAAGAGAGAGTAGAAAAAATGGACCTGACAGACCTCCAGACCTTCTCCTGTCCTCTAAGAGTTACTGGACCTTCTGAGACCTGCAGACCCTGACCCTCCAGACCTTCCTGTCCTCTAAGAGTTACTGGCCTTCTGGACCTGACAGACCTCCAGACCTTCTCCTGTCCTCTAAGAGTTACTGGACCTTCTGGACCTATGACCAGACCTAGAGAGACACCTCCAGACCTTCTACTGTCCTCTAAGAGTTGAACTGAACCTTCTGGATAGACCTCCCAGATCTTCTGAAATTCCACTGTCCTCTAAGAGTTATTGTGACCTGTTGGGACCTGGCAGACCTGAAGAACAAACACCATTGTAAATACCCCTATTTATGCTTATTTATTTTATCTTGTGTCCTTTAACCATTTGTACATTGTTAAAACACTGTATACATATATAATATGACATTTGTAATGTCTTTACTGTTTTGAAACTTCTGTATGTGTAATGTTTACTGTTAATTTTTGTTGTTTTTCACTTCATATATTCACTCTGTATGTTGTCTTCCTCACTTGCTTTGGCAATGTTAACTGTTTCCCTGCCAATAAAGCCCTTGAATTGAATTGAATTGAGAGTGGAGTAGAGCTCTAGAGAGTTGAGAAGAGAGAGAGTAGAGAGAGGAGAGAGAGAGAGAGAGAAAAGAAAAAGAGAGAGAGTGGAGAGAAGAGAGAGAGTGGCTATAGAGAGTAGATCTAAGAGTTCCTACCATGCATATACTAGAGAGAGTTTAGAGTGGAGAGAGCTCAGAGATCTTTGTGGAGATTAGAGAGAGAGAGTGGAGAGAGTAGAGAGAGAGAGTGGCCCCCTCTAGAGTAGAGAGAGAGGTGGAGAGAGAGAGAGAGAGTGGACCCAGAGCTCCTCAGAGAGAGAGAGTGGAGAGAGTAGAGAGAGAGAGAGAGAGAGGCATTGGAGTTACTGAACCTTCTGGACCTGACAGACCTGCAGACCTTCTACTGTCCTCTAAGAGTTACTGGACCTTCTGGACCTGACAGACCTACAGACCTTCTACTGTCCTCTAAGAGTTACTGGACCTTCTGGACCTGACAGACCTACAGACCTTCTACTGTCCTCTAAGAGTTACTGGACCTTCTGGACCTGACAGACCTACAGACCTTCTCCTGTCCTCTAAGAGTTACTGAACCTTCTGGACCTGACAGACCTCCTGACAGACCTTCTACTGTCCTCTAAGAGTTACTGGACCTTCTGGACCTGACAGACCTCCAGACCTCCAGACCTTCTACTGTCCTCTAAGAGTTACTGGACCTTCTGGACCTGACAGACCTCCAGACCTTCTCCTGTCCTCTAAGAGTTACTGGACCTTCTGGACCTGACAGACCTCCAGACCTTCTCCTGTCCTCTAAGAGTTACTGGACCTTCTGGACCTGACAGACCTCCAGACCTTCTCCTGTCCTCTAAGAGTTACTGGACCTTCTGGACCTGCAGACCTCCTGACCTCCAGACCTTCTCCTGTCCTCTAAGAGTTACTGAACCTTCTGGACCTGCAGACCTCCAGACCTTCTACTGTCCTCTAAGAGTTACTGGACCTTCTGGACCTGACAGACCTGCAGACCTTCTACTGTCCTCTAAGAGTTACTGAACCTTCTGGACCTGACAGACCTCCTGACTTCCAGACCTTCTACTGTCCTCTAAGAGTTACTGGAACCTGCTGGACCTGCAGACCTACAGACCTTCTACTGTCAGTTCAGCTCCTTGGTTGGAGAACAAGGTAGAGAAAGTATTCCTTCCTTTCCTTTTGAAAACAAAAACCCCATCAGCCTCAAACCCTTTGGCTATACACCCCTAATCTAACCTTCCTACCATGCATATACTAGTGTTTACAACAGGCTCATATCTTTGTGGCATTCTGCCCTGACATCAGATGAGATCCCCCTCTAAGGCAACACCATGCTGCATATCATTAGGTCGCTGTTCTTTCAGATGGAGAGAGAAACCTTGACCCACACCGCTCCTCACCTGTGGCTAAAATAAAGATGCGGTAGAATTCACATTTCTCCTTCTATTAGGTCTGTCTTCTTCTGAAGCATTGTAATGTCTGTCTTCTAAAGCGTTGTAATGTCTGTCTTCTTCTGAAGCATTGTAATGTCTGTCTTCTCAAGCATTGTAATGTCTGTCTTCTTCTGAAGCATTGTAATGTCTGTCTTCTGAAGCATTGTAATGTCTGTCTTCTAAAGCATTGTAATGTCTGTCTTCTCAAGCATTGTAAAGTCTGTCTTCTTCTAATACATTGTGATGTCTGTCTTCTAAAACCTTGTAATGTCTGTCTTCTAAAGCCTTGTAATGTCTGTCTTCTAAAGCATTGTAAAGTCTGTCTTCTCAAGTGTTGTAATGTCTGTCTTCTAAAGCATTGTAATGTCTGTCTTCTAAAGCATTGTAAAGTCTGTCTTCTAAAGCCTTGTAATGTCTGTCTTCTAAAGCATTGTAAAGTCTGTCTTCTCAAGTGTTGTAATGTCTGTCTTCTAAAGCATTGTAATGTCTGTCTTCTAAAGCATTGTAATGTCTGTCTTCTAAAGTATTGTAATGTCTGTCTTCTAAAGCATTGTAAAGTCTGTCTTCTAAAGCCTTGTAATGTCTGTCTTCTAAAGCATTGTAAAGTCTGTCTTCTCAAGCGTTGTAATGTCTGTCTTCTAAAGCATTGTAATGTCTGTCTTCTTCTAAAGCATTGTAATGTCTGTCTTCTTCTAAAGCATTGTAATGTCTATATTCTAAAGCATTGTAAAGTCTGTCTTCTAAAGCATTGTAATGTCTGTCTTCTAAAGCGTTGTAATGTCTGTCTTCTTCTAAAGCATTGTAATGTCTGTCTTCTAAAGCATTGTAATGTCTATCTTCTAAAGCATTGTAATGTCTGTCTTCTAAAGCGTTGTAATGTCTGTCTTCTAAAGCGTTGTAATGTCTGTCTTCTAAAGCGTTGTAATGTCTGTCTTCTAAAGCGTTGTAATGTCTGTCTTCTAAAGCGTTGTAATGTCTGTCTTCTAAAGCGTTGTAATGTCTGTCTTCTAAAGCGTTGTAATGTCTGTCTTCTAAAGCGTTGTAATGGCCCAACAATTGCAGGAGAGAGAATGCCTGCCAACTGATTACACACACACACACACACACACACACACACACACACACACACACACACACACACACACACACACACACACACACACACACACACACACACACACACACACACACACACACACACACAGGTTGTGTTTGTCAAGAAGCCCACCTGCACGCAGCGAGGTGTCTGTCTCAGTAAAGTAACGGTGCAGGGTGTCAGTCAGAGACAACAACAACAGACCCAGCAGGAGAAGAGTCAGAACCCCACACACCAGGACAGCAAGGACTCTTTCATCTACACTAGTTAAATTCACACAGCGAGGCAGGGAGGGAGACAGGTGCAGGGGTGACCCTGTTGTTTCTACTACCCGGCTGGTGGCTGGTGAACGGGGGGAGAGGAGAGGAGAGGAGAGGAGAGGAGAGGAGAGAGGAAGAGAGGAGAGGGGAGAGGAGAAGAGAGGAGAGGAGAGGAGAGGAAAGAGGAGAGAGAGAGGAGAGGAGAGGGAGGAGAGGAGAGGGAG
>NW_026290770.1:62500-65000 GCF_023373465.1 Oncorhynchus keta | reverse complement strand
ACACACACCACACCATACACACCACACCACACACACCACACCACACACACCACACACCACACACACCACACCATACACACACCACAACACCACACACCACACACACCACACCATACACACCACACCACACACACCACACACACCACACCACACCATACACACCACACCACACACACCACACCACACACACACCGTGCACACTTTTGAAGAGAGTGAGCAGAATAATTAAAGAATAACAAACAAAGTGAAATCACCTTGAACCTTCTGGACATGCTGACCCCCCTAAACCATGTCCTCCTCAATCCTCCCCTGGACTACCTGACCCCCCTAAACCATGTCCTCCTCAATCCTCCCCTGGACATGCTGACCCCCCTAAACCATGTCCTCCTCAATCCTCCCCTGGACTACCTGACCCCCCTAAACCATGTCCTCCTCAATCCTCCCCTGGACTACCTGACCCCCCTAAACCATGTCCTCCTCAATCCTCCCCTGGACTACCTGACCCCCCTAAACCATGTCCTCCTCAATCCTCCCCTGGACTACCTGACCCCCCTAAACCATGTCCTCCTCAATCCTCCCCTGGACTACCTGACCCCCCTAAACCATGTCCTCCTCAATCCTCCCCTGGACTACCTGACCCCCCTAAACCATGTCCTCCTCAATCCTCCCCTGGACTACCTGACCCCCCTAAACCATGTCCTCCTCAATCCTCCCCTGGACTACCTGACCCCCCTAAACCATGTCCTCCTCAATCCTCCCCTGGACTACCTGACCCCTAAACCATGTCCTCCTCAATCCTCCCCTGGACTACCTGACCCCCTAAACCATGTCCTCCTCAATCCTCCCTGGACTACCTGACCCCCTAAACCATGTCCTCCTCAATCCTCCCCTGGACTACCTGACCCCCTAAACCATGTCCTCCTCAATCCTCCCTGGACTACCTGACCCCCTAAACCATGTCCTCCTCAATCCTCCCCTGGACTACCTGACCCCCTAAACCATGTCCTCCTCAATCCTCCCCTGGACTACCTGACCCCCTAAACCATGTCCTCCTCAATCCTCCCTGGACTACCTGACCCCCTAAACCATGTCCTCCTCAATCCTCCCCTGGACTACCTGACCCCCCTAAACCATGTCCTCCTCAATCCTCCCCTGGACTACCTGACCCCCTAAACCATGTCCTCCTCAATCCTCCCTGGACTACCTGACCCCCTAAACCATGTCCTCCTCAATCCTCCCCTGGACTACCTGACCCCCTAAACCATGTCCTCCTCAATCCTCCCTGGACTACCTGACCCCCTAAACCATGTCCTCCTCAATCCTCCCCTGGACTACCTGACCCCCCTAAACCATGTCCTCCTCAATCCTCCCCTGGACTACCTGACCCCCCTAAACCATGTCCTCCTCAATCCTCCCCTGGACTACCTGACCCCCTAAACCATGTCCTCCTCAATCCTCCCCTGGACAACCTGACCCCCCTAAACCATGTCCTCCTCAAGCCTCCCCTGGACTACCTGACCCCCTAAACCTCCTCAATCCTCCCCTGGACTACCTGACCCCCTAAACCATGTCCTCCTCAATCCTCCCCTGGACTACCTGACCCCCTAAACCATGTCCTCCTCAATCCTCCCCTGGACTACCTGACCCCCCTAAACCATGTCCTCCTCAATCCTCCCCTGGACTACCTGACCCCCCTAAACCATGTCCTCCTCAAGCCTCCCCTGGACTACCTGACCCCCTAAACCATGTCCTCCTCAATCCTCCCTGGACTACCTGACCCCGACACCTCCTCAAGCCTCCCCTGGACTACCTGACCCCCAAAACCTCCTCAAGCCTCCCCTGGACTACCTGACCCCCTAAACCTCCTCAAGCCTCCCCGGACTACCTGACCCCCCTAAACCTCCTCAAGCCTCCCCTGGACTACCTGACCCCCCTAAACCACGTCCTCCTCAACCCTCCCCTGGACTACCTGACCCCCTGCCTGGGGGGTAAAAACCCAGGTGCAGCCCCAACACAACCCAGTGGGTGGAAAACATTGGCTGACAGCGCTATGCTAGCCCTGTTATTGGTCACTGAACAATCAGGAACACCAACCACTTGTCATGTTGATGCAACAGCTGGAGAACAATGGCATATGGAGAGGAAGAGGGGAGGAGAGGAAGAGGGGGAGGGATGAGGGGAGGAGGGGGGGAAGAGGGGAGGAGAGGAAGAGGGGGAGGGATGAGAGGAGGAGAGGAAGGATAGGGAGGAGGAGAGGAAGGATAGGGAGGAGGAGAGGAAGAGAGGAGAGGAGGGACGTGGAGGAGGAGAGGAGATGAGGAGAAGGAGAGGAGGGATGGGGAGGAGGAGGAGAAAAGAGGAGAGGAAGAAAGGAGAGGAAGGATAGGGAGGAGGGGAGGAGATGAGGAAACCGAGTGTAACAAACAGGAGGAAGTTGAAGCTCAGATACACAATCCAGACAGAACCAAATGCTGTTTTTACAGGTTCTCAAACAACTAAC
>NW_026290770.1:55000-57500 GCF_023373465.1 Oncorhynchus keta | reverse complement strand
TCCTTCCACAAGACCCCGACACTAGAACACATCACACCCCCTCCTTCCACAGGACCCCGACACTAGAACACATCACACCCCCTCCTTCCACAGGACCCCGACACTAGAACACATCACACCCCCTCCTCCTTCCACAAGACCCCGACACTACAACACATCACACCCCCCTTCCACAAGACCCCGACACTACAACACATCACACCCCCTTCCACAAGACCCCGACACTAGAACACATCACCCCCTCCTTCCACAAGACCCCGACACTAGAACACATCACACCCCCTCCTTCCACAAGACCCCGACACTACAACACATCACACCCCCCTCCTTCCACAAGACCCCGACACTACAACATATCACACACCCCCTTCCACAAGACCCCGACACTAGAACACATCACACCCCTCCTTTCCACAGGACCCCGACACTAGAACACATCACACCCCCCTCCTTCCACAAGACCCCGACACTACAACACATCACACCCCCCCTCCTTCCACAAGACCCCGACACTAGAACACATCACCCCCTCCTTCCACAAGACCCCGACACTAGAACACATCACCCCCCCTCCTTCCACAAGACCCCGACACTAGAACACATCACACCCCCCTCCTTCCACAAGACCCCGACACTAGAACACATCACACCCCCTCCTTCCACAAGACCCCGACACTAGAACACATCACACCCCCTCCTTCCACAAGACCCCGACACTAGAACACATCACACCCCCTCCTCCTTCCACAAGACCCCGACACTAGAACACATCACACCCCCTCCTCCTTCCACAAGACCCCGACACTAGAACACATCACACCCCCTCCTTTCCACAAGACCCCGACACTAGAACACATCACCCCCCTCCTTCCACAAGACCCCGACACTACAACACATCACACCCCCCCTCCTCCTTCCACAAGACCCCGACACTAGAACACATCACACCCCCTCCTCCTTCCACAAGACCCCGACACTAGAACACATCACACCCCCTCCTTCCACAAGACCCCGACACTACAACACATCACACCCCCTCCTTCCACAAGACCCCGACACTACAACACATCACACCCCCTCCTCCTTCCACAAGACCCCGACACTAGAACACATCACACCCCCCTCCTTCCACAAGACCCCGACACTAGAACACATCACACCCCCTCCTCCTTCCACAAGACCCCGACACTAGAACACATCACACCCCCCCCCCTCCTTCCACAAGACCCCGACACTACAACACATCACACCCCTCCTTCCACAAGACCCCGACACTACACCACATCACACCCCCCCCCTCCTTCCACAAGACCCCGACACTAGAACACATCACACCCCCTCCTCCTTCCACAAGACCCCGACACTAGAACACATCACACCCCCCCTCCTCCTTCCACAAGACCCCGACACTAGAACACATCACACTGTACGTAGAGCCATGTTCACGTAACCTTCATACATACCTACTGTATACTGCATGTTTACATACCGTACACTACGTGGTATACCACCCATAGTACTCTACCTGACATACACTACCACCCATAGTCCTCTATCTGATAGACACTACCACCCATAGTCCTCTACCTGACAGAATCTACCACCCATAGTCTTCTACCTCAGACACTACCACCCATAGTCCTCTACCTCAGACACTACCACCCATAGTCCTCTACCTCAGACACTACCACCCATAGTCCTCTACCTCAGACACTACCACCCATAGTCCTCTACCTGACAGAATCTACCACCCATAGTCTTCTACCTCAGACACTACCACCCATAGTCCTCTACCTCAGACACTACCACCCATAGTCCTCTACCTCAGACACTACCATCCATAGTCCTCTACCTCAGACACTACCACCCATAGTCCTCTACCTCAGACACTACCACCCATAGTCCTCTACCTCAGACACTACCACCCATAGTCCTCTACCTCAGACACTACCACCCATAGTCCTCTACCTCAGACACTACCACCTGTAGTCCTCTACCTCAGACCATGCCACCCATAGTCCTCTACCTCAGACACTACCACCCATAGTCCTCTACCTCAGACACTACCACCCATAGTCCTCTACCAGACAGACACTACCACCCATAGTCCACTACCTCAGACACTACCACCCATAGTTCTCTACCTGACAGACCCTACCACCCATAGTCCTCTACCTCAGACCCTACCACCCATAGTTCTCTACCTCAGACACTACCACCCATAGTCCTCTACATCAGACACTACCACCCATAGTTCTCTACCTGACAGACCCTACCACCCATAGTCCTCTACCTCAGACCCTACCACCCATAGTCCTCTACCTGACAGACCCTACCACCCATAGTCCTCTACCTGACAGACCCTACCACCCATAGTCCTCTACCTGACAGACCCTACCACCCATAGTCCTCTACCTGACAGACACTACCACCCATAGTCCTCTACCTGACAGACCCTACCACCCATATTCCTCTACCTGACAGACCCTACCACCCATAG
>NW_026290770.1:42500-50000 GCF_023373465.1 Oncorhynchus keta | reverse complement strand
GCGTCATTCACACACCAGGCAGGTAGCAGGCTGTGTTGTCTCTCTGTGTGGTGTAGCGTCATTCACACACCAGGCAGGTAGCAGGCTGTGTTGTCTCTCTGTGTGGTGTAGCGTCATTCACACACCAGGCAGGTAGCAGGCTGTGTTGTCTCTCTGTGTGGTGTAGCGTCATTCACACACCAGGCAGGTAGCAGGCTGTGTTGTCTCTCTGTGTGGTGTAGCGTCATTCACGCACCAGGCAGGTAAGAAGCTGTGTTCTCTCAGCCCACCAGTGTTAATGTCCACAGTTATTCCTTTGATTAGTATTTGAACTGGGGGTGGCACGACACAGGTGTGTGTCAACAGTGTGTGGCACGACGCCGGAGGAGGCAGAGGGACCGTGCTACCTCCCACAGAGCTAGCCTGCTGCCCCCTCCCTCCCTCCCCCCCTCCCTCCCTCCCTCCCTCCCTCTATCCTCCCCTATATTTCTCTTCATACGTGCCTCTCTCCTTTCCCTTAAATGTTAAATGTTTCTCCTCATCTCTCTCTCTCTCTCTCTCTCTCTCTCTCTCTCTCTCTCTCTCTCTCTCTCTCTCAGTTTTCCCCCTGATAGAACAGAGCACTTTCTTCTTTCTGATGACAAGCAACACTCCTCTCCCCCATCCCCTACAGACAAACTATTTTCAAGACAAGCAGAATGAGAAATTCCACTAGCACCTGGAGCTCCCTCCCCGAGTGACTACACACACACACACACACACACACACACACACACACACACACACACACACACACACACACACACACACACACACACACACACACACACACACACACACAAAACTGATAAAAATTGAAACATTGGGAAATGTGAAGAGACACACACACACACACTCTACACAGACACACACACATGGACATTGTATTGTAAATATGCGGTGTTGTGGGTGGCCTGAGGGAACACACTGAATGTGTCAGGTCAGGTGTTATGAAATGACATGTCAAGTAGTATTTTTAAACTGTATCTAACTCTCTTATGTTGCTGGACCCCAGGAAGAGAAGCTCCCCGAACGACTTACATGCCAAAATACACTCATTAATTGGTGTCTCAATCAATCAAAATAGATGCATTTAATTGGGGTCTTAACCAATCAAAATAGATGCATTAATTGGGGTCTTAACCAATCAAAATAGATGCATTAATTGGTGTCTTAACCAATCAAAATAGATCAGATCAGATCACCTCAGATCAGCCAAGAGAACACACTGCCATAGGCTCTGGTATTGATGCCAGACAAACACATCACCTCAGATCAGCCAAGAGAACACACTGCCATAGGCTCTGGTATTGATGCCAGACAACACATCACCTCAGATCAGCCAAGAGAACACACTGCCATAGGCTCTGGTATTGATGCCAGACAACACACATCACCTCAGATCAGCCAAGAGAACACACTGCCATAGGCTCTGGTATTGATGCCAGACAACACATCACCTCAGATCAGCAAGAGAACACACTGCCATAGGCTCTGGTATTGATGCCAGACAACACATCACCTCAGATCAGCCAAGAGAACACACTGCCATAGGCTCTGGCCATTGATGCCAGACAAACACATCACCTCAGATCAGCCAAGAGAACACACTGCCATAGGCTCTGGTATTGATGCCAGACAACACATCACCTCAGATCAGCCAAGAGAACACACTGCCATAGGCTCTGGTATTGATGCCAGACAACACATCACCTCAGATCAGCCAAGGAGAACACACTGCCATAGGCTCTGGTATTGATGCCAGACAAACACATCACCTCAGATCAGCAAGAGAACACACTGCCATAGGCTCTGGTATTGATGCCAGACAAACACATCACCTCAGATCAGCCAAGAGAACACACTGCCATAGGCTCTGGTATTGATGCCAGAGAAACACATCACCTCAGATCAGCAAGGAGAACACACTGCCATAGGCTCTGGTATTGATGCCAGACAACACATCACCTCAGATCAGCCAAGAGAACACACTGCCATAGGCTCTGGTATTGATGCCAGACAAACACATCATTCCTCAGATCAGCAAGGAGAACACACTGCCATAGGCTCTGGTATTGATGCCAGACAACACACACCTCAGATCAGCCAAGAGAACACACTGCCATAGGCTCTGGTATTGATGCCAGACAACACACCACCTCAGATCAGCCAAGAGAACACACTGCCATAGGCTCTGGTATTGATGCCAGACAAACACATCACCTCAGATCAGCAAGGAGAACACACTGCCATAGGCTCTGGTATTGATGCCAGACAACACATCACCTCAGATCAGCCAAGAGAACACACTGCCAAAGGCTCTGGTATTGATACCAAACAAACACATCACCTCAGATCAGCAAGGAGAACACACTGCCATAGGCTCTGGTATTGATGCCAGACAACACACCACCTCAGATCAGCCAAGAGAACACACTGCCATAGGCTCTGGTATTGATGCCAGACAACACACCACCTCAGATCAGCCAAGAGAACACACTGCCATAGGCTCTGGTTTTGATGCCAGACCAGACAGAAAACTTCATCACCCTGGAAAGACTTCACTGTATAGATAGAAAGACTCACTGTTAGAGTCACCCAGACTTGATAGACCCTTCACTCAGATCAGCAAGGAGAACACACTGCCATAGGCTCTGGTATTGATGCCAGACAACACATCACCTCAGATCAGCCAAGAGAACACACTGCCATAGGCTCTGGTATTGATGCCAGACAAACACATCACCTCAGATCAGCCAAGAGAACACACTGCCATAGGCTCTGGTATTGATGCCAGACAACACATCACCTCAGATCAGCCAAGAGAACACACTGCCATAGGCTCTGGTATTGATGCCAGACAACACATCACCTCAGATCAGCAAGGAGAACACACTGCCATAGGCTCTGGTATTGATGCCAGACAAACACATCACCTCAGATCAGCAAGGTAGAACACACTGCCATAGGCTCTGGTATTGATGCCAGACAAACACATCACCTCAGATCAGCCAAGAGAACACACTGCCATAGGCTCTGGTATTGATGCCAGACAACACACCACCTCAGATCAGCCAGAGAACACACTGCCATAGGCTCTGGTATTGATGCCAGACAGACACATCACCTCAGATCAGCAAGGAGAACACACTGCCATAGGCTCTGGTATTGATGCCAGACAAACACATCACCTCAGATCAGCCAAGAGAACACACTGCCATAGGCTCTGGGTAGATTGATGCCAGACAACACATCACCTCAGATCAGCCAAGAGAACACACTGCCATAGGCTCTGGTATTGATGTCCAGACAACACATCACCTCAGATCAGCCAGACTAGAACACACTGCCATAGGCTCTGGTATTGATGCCAGACAACACATCACCTCAGATCAGCAAGAGAACACACTGCCATAGGCTCTGGTATTGATGCCAGACAAACACATCACCTCAGATCAGCCAGACTAGAACACACTGCCATAGGCTCTGGTATTGATGCCAGACAAACACATCACCTCAGATCAGCCAAGAGAACACACTGCCATAGGCTCTGGTATTGATGCCAGACAAACACATCACCTCAGATCAGCCAGAGAGAACACACTGCCATAGGCTCTGGTAATGTCCACAGTTGATGCCAGACAACACATCACCTCAGATCAGCAAGAGAACACCCAGACTAGACAGACCCTTCACTCAGTCATCCATAGGCTCTCACCCAGACTAGATAGACCCTTCCACTCAGTCACCCATGACCTTCAGACCAACATCAGATCAGCCAGACTAGAGCACACTGCCATAGGCTCTGGTATTGATGCCAGACAACACACCACAAGACAGATCAGCCAAGAGAACACACTGCCATAGGCTCATTGATGCCAGACAACACAGACACCTCAGATCAGCCAGACTAGAGAACACACTGCCATAGGCTCTGGTATTGATGCCAGACAAACACATCACCTCAGATCAGCCAGAGATGAGACACACTGCCATAGGCTCTGGTCATTGATGCCAGACAAACACATCACCTCAGATCAGCCAAGAGAACACACTGCCATAGGCTCTGGTATTGATGCCAGACAACACACCACCAGATCAGCCAAGAGAACACACTGCCATAGGCTCTGGTATTGATGCCAGACAACACACCCTTCACCTCAGATCAGCCAAGAGAACACACTGCCACCCAGGCTCTGGTATTGATGCCAGACAACACAGACCACCTCAGATCAGCCAAGAGAACACACTGCCATAGGCTCTGGTCAGATGTCCAGACAAACACATCACCTCAGATCAGCCAAGAGAACACACTGCCATAGACAGACCCTTCTGTCACCCAGACTATTGATGCCAGACAACACACCACCTCAGATCAGCCAAGAGAACACACTGCCATAGGCTCTGGTATTGATGCCAGACAACACATCACCTCAGATCAGCCAAGAGAACACACTGCCATAGGCTCTGGTATTGATGCCAGACAACACACACCAGATCAGCCAAGAGAACACACTGCCATAGGCTCTGGTATTGATGCCAGACAAACACATCACCTCAGATCAGCCAAGAGAACACACTGCCATAGGCTCTGGTATTAGATGCCAGACAACACACCACCTCAGATCAGCCAAGAGAACACACTGCCATAGGCTCTGGTATTGATGCCAGACAACACACCACCTCAGATCAGCCAAGAGAACACACTGCACCCAGACTAGATAGACATAGGCTCTGGTATTGATGCCAGACAACACATTCACCTCAGATCAGCCAAGAGAACACACTGCCATAGGCTCTGGTATTGATGCCAGACAACACACCACCTCAGATCAGCCAAGAGAACACACTGCCATAGGCTCTGGTATTGATGCCAGACAACACACCACCTCAGATCAGCCAAGAGAACACACTGCCATAGGCTCTGGTATTGATGCCAGACAACACATCACCTCAGATCAGCCAAGAGAACACACTGCCATAGGCTCTGGTATTGAGCCAGACAACACATCACCTCAGATCAGCCAGAGACACACCCTGCCATAGGCTCTGGTATTGATGCCCCAGACAACACAGATCACCCAGACTAGACAGACCCTTCACTGCAGACAGACCTCCAGATCAGCCAGACAAGAGAACACACTGCCATAGGCTCTGGTATTGATTCACTCAGATGCCAGACAATGATCAATATCCATCCCTGTCAGAGGAACCCCTATTCAGGTGTAACATCCATGTAAATGTGTTGATAGGATGTCTCTCTGGATCTCTGAATAAGTTAGAGAGGTTTGAGACCTGCTTTTATTGTGAAGGACAACTCTATATGTGATACTTGTTGTTTCATTGACAATGTGTCAGTAATGTACAGCTGCTCACTTCAGACTGGAGCTGTGAAATGGCTGTGAAGCTGTACAACAGGTTGTCTGAGAGACGAAGACTCTTCAAAGACGAAGAAAACGGATTACTAGCCACGATGGATGTGATAGACCCTTATATATAGTCACAGAGAGGAGAGACCCTTTGGTCAGAGACTAGATTCATATCATAGTCACACAGACTAGACAGACCAATATATATTATATATACACAGAGAGACTAATAGACCCTTCATATCACCCAGACAGAGACCAATATATTATATATATATAATATATACAGAGAGAGACCAGACTATATAGACCCTATCACTCATACACAGAGAGATAGACCAATATAGTCACTATATATAGACAGACCCTATATAGTATACAGACAAGAGACCAATATAATATATATATATATATATATATATATATACAGAGAGAGAGACTAATATATATATATATATATACAGACTAGATAGACCCTTCATATATATATAGACCCTTCACTAGTCACTAGTCACAGAGAGAGAGACCCTATATATATAGTCATATATACAGAGAGAGAGACAGAGACAGATATATATATATATACAGTCACAGAGAGAGAGACCAATATATATAGTATATATATATATACTAGAGAATGAGATACCAATATATATATATATATACAGAGAGAGAGGTTGCAGAGACAAATCACTCAATGACTATACAGTCGTTCTACAGACAAGACAGACCCTTCATCCAGACACCCAGACTACCAATATATATATATATATATATACAGAGAGAGAGACAGAGAGAGAGACCAGATATATATATATATACATATACAGGAAATGAAAAATAACTCACTACTATGTGTTTTATCTGGAGTCTCCTGTCTGATATGGATGTCAACTGGCAGCACCATGTAAGACACTTTATGAAAGGGGATCCTGCAGTGATATACACACACACACACACACACACACACACACACACACACACACACACACACACACACACACACACACACACACACACACACACACAGTCACACACACACACACACACACACACACACACACACTCCCTGCTGTCCTTAGCCAGAGGACAGGTGGCTGATATGTGGCACGACACCAGGAAGTGATGGCTTATCATCATAATCTCCTTCTGACCAACTGCCCCACCGCTGTGTTTATCATCAATGCTAAATAATGAATACAGTCCTACTGTCATCAATACTAAATAATGAATACAGTCATCAATACTAAATAATGTACATCAATACTAAATAATGAATACAGTCCTACTGTCATCAATACTAAATAATGAATACAGTCCTACTGTCATCAATACTAAATAATGAATACAGTCCTACTGTCATCAATACTAAATAATGAATACAGTCCTACTGTCATCAATACTAAATAATGAATACAGTCCTACTGTCATCAATACTAAATAATGAATACAGTCCTACTGTCATCAATACTAAATAATGAATACAGTCCTACTGTCATCAATACTAAATAATGAATACATCAATACTAAATAATGAATACAGTCCTACTGTCATCAATACTAAATAATCAATAGAGTCCTACTGTCATCAATACTAAATAATGAATACAGTCACTGTCATCAATACTAAATAATGAATACAGTCATCAATACTAATAATGAATACAGGTCATCAATACTAAATAATGAATACAGATCAATACAGAATACAGTCCTACTGTCATAATAGATCTGGTCCTACTGTAACAGATCAATCAGTCATTATAATAGATCTGGTCCTACTGTAACAGATCAATCACTGTCATCAGTATATAATAGATCTGGTCCTACTGTAACAGATCAATCAGTCTCATTATAATAGATCTGGTCCTAATGTAATACTACACTGATCAATCAGTCATTATAATAGATCTGGTCCTACTGTAACAGATCAATCAGTCATTATAATAGATCTGGTCCTACTGTAACAGATCAATCAGTCTCATTATAATAGATCTGGTCCTACTGTAACAGATCAATCAGTCATTATAATAGATCTGGTCCTACTGTAACAGATCAATCAGCCAACTACAGTGTGTCTGTGAGGATGCTCTGTTCCTCTGATACTGTCTCA
>NW_026290770.1:30000-35000 GCF_023373465.1 Oncorhynchus keta | reverse complement strand
TGGTCTCCCCAACAACAGATATCTGACACCAATCCTGTCCAGCCAACTGGTCTCCCCAACAACAGATATCTGACACCAATCCTGTCCAGTCAACTGGTCTCCCCAACAACAGATATCTGACACCAATCCTGTCCAGTCAACTGGTCTCCCCAACAACAGACATCTGACACCAATCCTGTCCAGTCAACTGGTCTCCCCAACAACAGACATCTGACACCAATCCTGTCCAGTCAACTGGTCTCCCCAACAACAGACATCTGACACCAACCCTGTCCAGTCAACTGGTCTCCCCAACAACAGACATCTGACACCAATCCTGTCCAGTCAACTGGTCTCCCCAACAACAGACATCTGACACCAATCCTGTCCAGTCAACTGGTCTCCCCAACAACAGATATCTGACACCAATCCTGTCCAGCCAACTGGTCTCCCCAACAACAGACATCTGACACCAACCCTGTCCAGCCAACTACTCTCCCCAACAACAGACATCTGACACCAACCCTGTCCAGTCAACTGGTCTCCCCAACAACAGACATCTGACACCAATCCTGTCCAGTCAACTGGTCTCCCCAACAACAGACATCTGACACCAATCCTGTCCAGTCAACTGGTCTCCCCAACAACAGACATCTGACACCAATCCTGTCCAGTCAACTGGTCTCCCCAACAACAGACATCTGACACCAACCCTGTCCAGTCAACTGGTCTCCCCAACAACAGATAACATCTGGTGTCACCTAGTTGTTGAGATGAATCTAATCTTCTCAGATTACTGTCTAATACTGAAATCACAGAGAGCAGTTCAAGAATTCCTTCAAGATCTCAGACTGTGTTTATTTTTCATTGGTGTGGGTGCTGGTAATTAACACGTGTCCTCGTAGTCAGGATGTGTCAGTCAGTCACCTCATCTGGCATCTACAACACATTCAAAACAATAGGCTTTTAAATAACTATAGTCTTTTAAATAACTATAGGCTTTTAAATAACTATAGGCTTTTAAATAACTATAGGGGTTTAAATAACTATAGGGGTTTAAATAACTATAGGCTTTTAAATAACTATAGGGTTTTAAATAACTATAGGGGTTTAAATAACTATAGGCTTTTAAATAACTATAGGCTTTTAAATAACTATAGGGGTTTAAATAACTATAGGGGTTTAAATAACTATAGGGGTTTAAATAACTACAGGCTTTTAAATAACTATAGTGTTTTAAATAACTATAGGGGTTTAAATAACTATAGGGTTTTAAATAACTATAGGCTTTTAAATAACTATAGTGTTTTAAATAACTATAGGGGTTTAAATAACTATAGGGTTTTAAATAACTATAGGGGTTTAAATAACTATAGGGGTTTAAATAACTATAGGCTTTTAAATAACTATAGTGTTTTAAATAACTATAGGGGTTTAAATAACTATAGGGTTTTAAATAACTATAGTGTTTTAAATAACTATAGGGGTTTAAATAACTATAGGGTTTTAAATAACTATAGGGGTTTAAATAACTATAGGGGTTTAAATAACTATAGGCTTTTAAATAACTATAGGGGTTTAAATAACTATAGTGTTTTAAATAACTATAGGGGTTTAAATAACTATAGGGTTTTAAATAACTATAGGGGTTTAAATAACTATAGGGGTTTAAATAACTATAGGCTTTTAAATAACTATAGGGGTTTAAATAACTATAGTGTTTTAAATAACTATAGGGGTTTAAATAACTATAGGGTTTTAAATAACTATAGGGGTTTAAATAACTATAGGCTTTTAAATAACTATAGGCTTTTAAATAACTATAGGGTTTTAAATAACTATAGGGGTTAAATAACTATAGGGGTTAAATAACTATAGGGGTTTAAATAACTATAGGCTTTTAAATAACTATAGGGTTTTAAATAACTATAGGGGTTAAATAACTATAGGGGTTTAAATAACTATAGGCTTTTAAATAACTATAGGCTTTTAAATAACTATAGGGTTTTAAATAACTATAGGGGTTAAATAACTATAGGGGTTAAATAACTATAGGGGTTTAAATAACTATAGGCTTTTAAATAACTATAGGGTTTTAAATAACTATAGGGGTTAAATAACTATAGGGGTTTAAATAACTATAGGGGTTTAAATAACTATAGGGTTTAAATAACTATAGGGGTTTAAATAACTATAGGGGTTTAAATAACTATAGGGGTTTAAATAACTATAGGGGTTTAAATAACTATAGGCTTTTAAATAACTATAGGGGTTTAAATAACTATAGGGGTTAAATAACTATAGGGGTTTAAATAACTATAGGGGTTTAAATAACTATAGGGTTTTCAATAACTATAGGCTTTTAAATAACTATAGGGTTTTAAATAACTATAGGGGTTAAATAACTATAGGGGTTAAATAACTATAGGGGTTTAAATAACTATAGGGTTTTAAATAACTATAGGGTTTTAAATAACTATAGGGGTTAAATAACTATAGGGGTTAAATAACTATAGGGGTTTAAATAACTATAGGGGTTTAAATAACTACAGGCTTTTAAATAACTATAGTGTTTTAAATAACTATAGGGTTTTAAATAACTATAGGGGTTTAAATAACTATAGGGTTTTGTGTGTGTGTGTGTGTGTGTGTGTGTGTGTGTGTGTGTGTGTGTGTGTGTGTGTGTGTGTGTGTGTGTGTGTGTGTGTGTGTGTGTGTGTGTGTGTGTGTGTGTGTGTGTGTGTGTGTGTGTGTGTGTGTGTGTGTGTGTGTGTGTGTGTGTGTGTGTGTGTGTGTGTGTGTGTGTGTGTGTGTGTGTGTGTGTGTGTGTGTGTGTGTGTGTGTGTGTGCGAATCATCATCGTCTATAAAAATACATTTTCAGATCCGCTCATTGACACAAACGTGAAGAAATGTGTCTTGATTTGAACAATGTTACGACTCAATGAGATGTATTTATTACATTACACAACAGACAGATGTGACACACACACACACACACACACACACACACACACACACACACACACACACACACACACACAATCAAACACACACACACACACACACACACACACACACACACACACACACACACACACACACACACACACACACACACACACACACACACACACACACACACACACACACAATACTTCCCCATATGCTACCTGCTAAGACCAATGTTTTTGAAGGCTGTAATTAACACATTTTCACTGAAGCTGTTTTCTCAGCAGCTGTTTAGTCATTAACTCACAAACACAATGTCTGAGTCCCAAATGACACCAAATTCCCTATGTAGCGCACTACTTTTGACATAGGGGCTCTTGTTATTAAAAGTAGTGCACTGCATAGGGAATATAGGGTGCAATAATGCTGATGTTCTGTGGAGTAACCAAGATAATACATGATCTCAAACCACCCGTGGAGCAGCTGATGGACTGTGAGTGGGAAGGTAACTGGAGCAGCTGATGGACTGTGAGAGGGAAGGTAACTGGAGCAGCTGATGGACTGTGAGTGGGAAGGTAACTGGAGCAGCTGATGGACTGTGAGTGGGAAGGTAACTGGAGCAGCTGATGGACTGTGAGAGGGAAGGTAACTGGAGCAGCTGATGGACTGTGAGTGGGAAGGTAACTGGAGCAGCTGATGGACTGTGAGAGGGAAGGTAACTGGAGCAGCTGATGGACTGTGAGAGGGAAGGTAACTGGAGCAGCTGATGGACTGTGAGAGGGAAGGTAACTGGAGCAGCTGATGGACTGTGAGAGGGAAGGTAACTGGAGCAGCTGGAACGGGTCTCACGTTGGGATATTATTATATATTATTACTAATTGTTATCTTTTGATTGATACGTTTAATATTGTCTGCGTTAAACTACACAGTGCACAACACACACGTTAGAGTAAGCATGAACACACACACACACACTACACACACACACGTTAGAGTAAGCATGAACACACACACACTACACGAGAATAATTTGTCTTTGGGAGGAGGGAGGAGAAAAGCCATGTATAATGTGACTACAGATCAATAATGTGTTATTTATTGTTGTCAGTCCTGATGTACTGTGTAACGCTACCAGCAGGAGAATGATGTACCTGGCCAGCAGAACCCTCAGACTACTAGAGGAGAATGATGTACCTGGACAGCAGAACCCTCAGACTACTAGAGGAGAATGATGAACCTGGCCAGCAGAACCCTCAGACTACTAGAGGAGAATGATGAACCTGGACAGTAGAACCCTCAGACTACTAGCAGGAGAATGATGTACCTGGACAGCAGAACCCTCAGACTACTAGAGGAGAATGATGAACCTGGCCAGCAGAACCCTCAGACTACTAGAGGAGAATGATGAACCTGGACAGTAGAACCCTCAGACTACTAGAGGAGAATGATGAACCTGGACAGTAGAACGCTCAGACTACTAGAGGAGAATGATGAACCTGGACAGCAGAACCCTCAGACTACTAGAGGAGAATGATGAACCTGGACAGTAGAACCCTCAGACTACTAGAGGAGAATGATGAACCTGGACAGCAGAACCCTCAGACTACTAGAGGAGAATGATGTACCTGGACAGCAGAACCCTCAGACTACTAGAGGAGAATGATGTACCTGGACAGCAGAACGCTCAGACTACTAGAGGAGAATGATGAACCTGGCCAGCAGAACGCTCAGACTACTAGAGGAGAATGATGAACCTGGACAGCAGAACCCTCAGACTACTAGAGGAGAATGATGAACCTGGCCAGCAGAACCCTCAGACTACTAGAGGAGAATGATGAACCTGGACAGTAGAACCCTCAGACTACTAGCAGGAGAATGATGAACCTGGCCAGCAGAACCCTCAGACTACTAGAGGAGAATGATGTACCTGGCCAGCAGAACCCTCAGACTACTAGAGGAGAATGATGAACCTGGACAGTAGAACGCTCAGACTACTAGAGGAGAATGATGAACCTGGACAGTAGAACCCTCAGACTACTAGCAGGAGAATGATGAACCTGGACAGTAGAA
>NW_026290770.1:0-25000 GCF_023373465.1 Oncorhynchus keta | reverse complement strand
GCTATGTTTTCTCTGACTGAAAACACGTATTAGCTAGCTATGTTTTCTCTGACTGAAAACACATATTAGCTAGCTATGTTTTCTCTGACTGAAAACACGTATTAGCTAGCTATGTTTTCTCTGACTGAAAACATGTATTAGCTAGCTACGTTTAGCTAGCTATGTTTTCTCTGACTGAAAACATGTATTAGCTAGCTACGTTTAGCTAGCTATGTTTTCTCTGACTGAAAACATGTATTAGCTAGCTACGTTTTCTCTGACTGAAAACACATATTAGCTAGCTATGTTTTCTCTGACTGAAAACATGTATTAGCTAGCTACGTTTAGCTAGCTACGTTTAGCTAGCTACGTTTTCTCTGACTGAAAACACATATTAGCTAGCTATGTTTTCTCTGACTGAAAACATGTATTAGCTAGCTACGTTTAGCTAGCTATGTTTTCTCTGACTGAAAACATGTATTAGCTAGCTACGTTTAGCTAGCTATGTTTTCTCTGACTGAAAACATGTATTAGCTAGCTACGTTTTCTCTGACTGAAAACACATATTAGCTACCTACGTTTTCTCTGACTGAAAACACATATTAGCTAGCTATGTTTTCTCTGACTGAAAACACATATTAGCTAGCTATCTTTTCTCTGACTGAAAACACATATTAGCTATATATGTTTTCTCTGACTGAAAACACATATTCTCTGGGTGATATATCTTTCTCTGGGTGATATATGTCTCTATCTCTGGGTGATATCTCTCTCTATCTCTGGGTGATATATCTCTCTATCTCTGGGTGATATATGTCTCTATCTCTGGGTGATATATGTCTCTTTCTCTGGGTGATATATCTCTCTATCTCTGGGTGATATATGTCTCTATCTCTGGGTGATATATGTCTCTTTCTCTGGGTGATATCTCTCTCTATCTCTGGGTGATATCTCTCTCTATCTCTGGGTGATATATCTCTCTATCTCTGGGTGATATATCTCTCTATCTCTGGGTGATATCTCTCTCTATCTCTGGGTGACATCTCTCTCTATCTCTGGGTGATATCTCTCTCTATCTCTGGGTGATATCTCTCTCTATCTCTGGGTGATATCTCTCTCTATCTCTGGGTGATATCTCTCTCTATCTCTGGGTGATATCTCTCTCTATCTCTGGGTGATATCTCTCTCTATCTCTGGGTGATATCTCTCTCTATCTCTGGGTGATATCTCTCTATCTCTGGGTGATATCTCTCTCTATCTCTGGGTGATATCTCTCTCTATCGCTGGGTGATATCTCTCTCCATCTCTGGGTGATATCTCTCTCTATCTCTGGGTGATATCTCTCTATCTCTGGGTGATATCTCTCTATCTCTGGGTGATATCTCTCTATCTCTGGGTGATATCTCTCTCTATCTCTGGGTGATATATCTCTCTCTATCTCTGGGTGATATCTCTCTCTATCTCTGGGTGATATCTCTCTCTATCTCTGGGTGATATCTCTCTCTATCTCTGGGTGATATCTCTCTCTATCTCTGGGTGATATCTCTCTGCTGCTGAAGGACATGGCAATGATGGTGTCAACTCAACTGGAACGAGATAATCATGCCTTTACACACACACACACACACACACACACACACACACACACACACACACACACACACACACACACACACACACACACACACACACACACACACACACACACACACACACACACACACACACACACACACACACACACACACACACACAGCAGCGGTACAAGGATTAGTGGCTGCTCACCGCAGGCAAATCACTGCATCAATTAATCACCAATTAATAGCTTACATTTTTGGGGAGGATACACTTCTGCTTAATTAATACACGGTCTGCATCCCAAATCTACCTATTCTCTATGTAGTGCCCTATTGTAGACCAGGACCCACACGGTTAGTAGTGCACTACTGTTGACCAGGGAATAGGATGTCATTTAGGACCCAGGAACAAACTCCCACATTGGTCAGTTTAATGAATGACTTGAGAGTTGGACCCTCATGCTGCTCAGAGCCACACAGAGACACATTCTACATATCAGAATATCAGAATTAGAGACTGAGGGGAGGGAGGGGTGGGTGGAGGGAGGGAGGGAAGGATGGAGGAATGGAGGGAGAGATGGAGGGAGGGAGGGGTGGAGGGAGGGAGGGAAGGATGGAGGGGTGGAGGGAGGGAGGGAGGGAGGGAGGGAGGGAGGGAGGGAGGGGGAGGGAGGGAAGGAAGGATGGAGGGAGGGAGGGAGGGAGGGGAGGGGTGGAGGGGTGGAGGGTGGAGGGAGGGAGGGAGGGGTGGAGAGGTGGAGGGAGGGAGGGAGGGAGGGAGGGAGGGAGGGAGGGAGGGAGGGAGGGAGGGAGGGAGGGAGGGAGGGAGGAGGAGGGGTGGAGGGAGGGAGGGAGGGAGGAATGGAGGGAGAGATGGAGGGAGGGAGGGAGGGAGGGGAGGGAGGGAGGGAGGAGGGAGGGAGGGAGGGAGGGAGGGAGGGAGGGAGGGAGGGAGGGAGGGAGGGAGGGAGGGGTGGAGGGGTGGAGGAATGGAGGGAGAGATGGAGGGGGTGGAGGGGTGGAGGAATGGAGGGAGAGATGGAGGGGGTGGAGGGAGGGAGGGAAGGATGGAGAGGTGGAGGGAGGGAGGGGTGGAGGGAGGGAGGGAAGGATGGAGGGGTGGAGGGAGGGAGGGAGGGAGGGAGGGAGGGAGGGAGGGAGGGAGGGAGGGAGGGAGGGAGGGGGGGAGGATGGAGGGAGGGAGGGAGGGAGGGAGGGGTGGAGGGGTGGAGAGGTGGAGGGAGGGAGGGAGGGGTGGAGAGGTGGAGGGAGGGAGGGAGGGAGGGAGGGAGGGAGGGAGGGAGGGGGAGGGGGGAGGGAGGGAGGGAGGGAGGGGTGGAGGGAGGGAGGGAGGGAGGAATGGAGGGAGAGATGGAGGGAGGGAGGGAGGGAGGGAGGGAGGGGTGGAGGGAGGAGGGGTGGAGGAATGGAGGGAGAGATGGAGGGGTGGAGGAATGGAGGGAGAGATGGAGGGTGGAGGGAGGGAGGGAAGGATGGAGAGGTGGAGGGAGGGAGGGAGGGAGGGATGGAGGGGGAGGGAGGGAGGGAGGGAGGGAGGAGGGAGGGAGGGAGGGAGGGAGGGAGGGAGGATGGAGAGGTGGAGGGAGGGAGGGAGGGAGGGAGGGACAGAGAGAGAAGAGAGAGGGGAGAGAGACAAGAGAGAGAGGGAGAGCAAAATTAGGTATATATATATATATATATATATATATATATATATATATATATATGTAGAGAGAGAGAGAGAGAGAGCAGAATGAGGTAAAGACAAAGAGAGAATAGAATACCAAGTGACCAACCAATGAATCATGAAGCTGGTTGAGAGAACCCCAAGAGTGTGTAAAGCTGTCGTCAAGGCAAAGGGAGGCTCCTTTGAAACATATAAAATACTTTTTGGGGGTTACTAAATGATTCCATGTGTGTTATTTCATAGATAGGTGCAGTGTAATGTGTTGTTTTACAGGGTCAGTCATAGTAGTATGATAGGTGTTGTTTTACAGGGTCAGTCATAGTAGTATGATAGGTGTTGTTGTACAGGGTCAGTCATAGTAGTATGATAGGTGTTGTTTTACAGGGTCAGTCATAGTAGTATGATAGGTGTTGTTTTACAGGGTCAGTCATAGTAGTATGATAGGTGTTGTTTTACAGGGTCAGTCATAGTAGTATGATAGGTGTTGTTTTACAGGGTCAGTCATAGTAGTATGATAGGTGTTGTTTTACAGGGTCAGTCATAGTAGTATGATAGGTGTTGTTTTACAGGGTCAGTCATAGTAGTATGATAGGTGTTGTTTTACAGGGTCAGTCATAGTAGTATGATAGGTGTTGTTGTACAGGGTCAGTCATAGTAGTATGATAGGTGTTGTTTTACAGGGTCAGTCAGTAGTATGATAGGTGTTGTTTTACAGGGTCAGTCATAGTAGTATGATAGGTGTTGTTTTACAGGGTCAGTCATAGTAGTATGATAGGTGTTGTTTTACAGGGTCAGTCATAGTAGTATGATAGGTGTTGTTTTACAGGGTCAGTCATAGTAGTATGATAGGTGTTGTTTTACAGGGTCAGTCAGTAGTATGATAGGTGTTGTTTACAGGTTCAGTCATAGTAGTATGATAGGTGTTGTTTTACAGGGTCAGTCATAGTAGTATGATAGGTGTTGTTTTACAGGGTCAGTCATAGTAGTATGATAGGTGTTGTTTTACAGGGTCAGTATAGTAGTATGATAGGTGTTGTTTTACAGGGTCAGTCATAGCAGTATGATAGGTGTTGTTTTACAGGGTCAGTCATAGTAGTATGATAGGTGTTGTTTTACAGGGTCAGTCATAGTAGTATGATAGGTGTTGTTTTACAGGGTCAGTCATAGTAGTATGATAGGTGTTGTTGTACAGGGTCAGTCAGTAGTATGATAGGTGTTGTTTTACAGGGTCAGTCATAGTAGTATGATAGGTGTTGTTGTACAGGGTCAGTCATAGTAGTGTGATAGGTGTTGTTTACAGGGTCAGTCATAGGGTATGATAGGTGTTGTTTTACAGGGTCATCAGTAGTATGATAGGTGTTGTTTTACAGGGTCAGTCATAGTAGTATGATAGGTGTTGTTTACAGGGTCAGTCATAGTAGTATGATAGGTGTTGTTGTACAGGGTCAGTCATAGTAGTATGATAGGTGTTGTTTTACAGGGTCAGCCATAGTAGTATGATAGGTGTTGTTGTACAGGGTCAGTCATAGTAGTGTGATAGGTGTTGTTGTACAGGGTCAGTCATAGTAGTATGATAGGTGTTGTTTTACAGGGTCAGTCATAGTAGTATGATAGGTGTTGTTGTACAGGGTCAGTCATAGTATGATAGGTGTTGTTTTACAGGGTCAGTCATAGTAGTATGATAGGTGTTGTTGTACAGGGTCAGTCATAGTAGTATGATAGGTGTTGTTTTACAGGGTCAGTCAGTAGTATGATAGGTGTTGTTGTACAGGGTCAGTCATAGTAGTATGATAGGTGTTGTTTTACAGGGTCAGTCATAGTAGTATGATAGGTGTTGTTTTACAGGGTCAGTCATAGTAGTATGATAGGTGTTGTTTTACAGGGTCAGTCAGTAGTATGATAGGTGTTGTTTTACAGGGTCAGTCATAGTAGTATGATAGGTGTTGTTGTACAGGGTCAGTCATAGTAGTATGATAGGTGTTGTTTTACAGGGTCAGTCATAGTAGTATGATAGGTGTTGTTGTACAGGGTCAGTCATAGTAGTATGATAGGTGTTGTTGTACAGGGTCAGTCATAGTAGTATGATAGGTGTTGTTGTACAGGGTCAGTCATAGTAGTATGATAGGTGTTGTTTTATAGGGTCAGTCATAGTAGTATGATAGGTGTTGTTTTACAGGGTCAGTCATAGTAGTATGATAGGTGTTGTTTTACAGGGTCAGTCATAGTAGTATGATAGGTGTTGTTTTACAGGGTCAGACATAGTAGTATGATAGGTGTTGTTTTACAGGGTCAGACATAGTGGTACAAAACACATTTTGTCATAAGCATCGTCACATATAAATGTTTCCATAATTTCCATCTATTACTCTGAATCGTTCTCATGGACGATTAAATTAGTACATTTTCAAAATTGGAAACATATGGCCGCCTTTAATTGGCCAATTCCTCTCGCCAGTGTAATGTAAAACCCAATGGAAAGACAAACGCTATTAAGACAGACAGACAGACAGACAGACAGACAGACAGACAGACAGACAGACATCCCTTCTATCCTCTACTGAAGCACTACGATCCTAACTACTACCGTATCTCAGGAGACTACATCTCCTCATCATCCCTCCTCTTCATCATCTCCTGTCCTCTACATTGTAGGAAACACTACGGTCCTAACTACTACCGTATCTCAGGAGACTACATCTCCTCATCCTCCCTCCTCTTCATCATCTCCTGTCCTCTATGTTGTAGTAAACACTACGATCCTAACTACTACCGTATCTCAGGAGACTACATCTCCTCATCATCATCTCCTGTCCTCTACATTGTAGGAAACACTACGGTCCTAACTACTACCGTATCTCAGGAGACTACATCTCCTCTTCATCATCTCCTGTCCTCTACATTGTAGGAAACACTACGGTCCTAACTACTACCGTATCTCAGGAGACTACATCTCCTCATCATCCCTCCTCTTCATCATCTCCTGTCCTCTACATTGTAGGAAACACTACGGTCCTAACTACTACCGTATCTCAGGAGACTACATCTCCTCATCATCATCTCCTGTCCTCTACATTGTAGTAAACTCTACGATCCTAACTACTACCGTATCTCAGGAGACTACATCTCCTCATCATCCCTCCATGTATCCTCCCTCTCCTCCGTGCTCCACCTCTCCATCCGTTGGCAGAACAGAACACCGGGGAGATAGAGGGCTGAGTACGAGCCTCTCCAGAGTTATGGTTCTACACATGTCCTGTGTAATCTGTCCTACCAACAGCGCTTAGAATAATTATTCATATTTAATCAGCTGCGCAGGATGTTACATCGTCTGCCTGCCGCATGCTAAGTCCTTTCCTTGTTCCATTATAAAACTTTTACACAATCACACTGCTGCCGGGGAATGAGAGGAGACAGGGGAAGGAGAGGAGGAGCAGTAGGAGTGGAGGGGAGGGACAGGTGGAGGGGAGGGAGGGAGGGAGGAGGGAGGGAGGGATCTAAATGGAAAGGGGAAAGTGGTTGGGCTTATAAAAACATAATGGGCTTGTCTGCTTTGATAAACTGACAACGTGGCTGGAATACAGAGAGAGAGAGAGAGAGAAGAGAGAGAGACAGAGAGACAGAGAGAGAGAGGAAGGAGGAAGAGGACAGGGAAGAGAGAGAGACAGGAAGGAAGGAAGGGAGAGAGAGACAGGAAGGAAGGAAGGAGAGAGAGACAGGAAGGGAGAGAGAGAGAGACAGGAAGGAAGGGAGAGAGAGACAGGAAGGAAGGGAGAGAGAGAGACAGAAGGAAGGAAGGAAGAGAGAGAGAGACAGGAAGGAAGGGAGAGAGAGAGAGACAGGAAGGAAGGAAGAGAGAGAGAGACAGGAAGGAAGGGGAGAGAGAGAGGAAGGAAGGAAGGAGAGAGACAGGAAGGAAGGGAGAGAGAGAGGAAGGAAGGAAGAGAGAGAGAGACAGAAGGAAGGGAGGAGAGAGACAGGAAGGAAGGAAGGGAGAGAGAGAGAGACAGGAAGGAAGGGAGAGAGAGACAGGAAGGAAGAGAGAGAGAGACAGGAAGGAAGGAAGGAGAGAGAGAGACAGGAAGGAAGGAGAGAGAGAGAGACAGGAAGGAAGGGAGAGAGAGAGAGAGGAAGGAAGGAAGGAGAGAGAGACAGGAAGGGAAGGAGAGAGAGACAGGAAGGAAGGGAGAGAGAGAGAGACAGGAAGGAAGGGAGAGAGAGAGAGGACAGGAAGGAAGGGAGAGAGAGAGAGACAGGAAGGAAGGAGAGAGAGAGAGAGACAGGAAGGAAGGGAAGAGAGAGAGAGAGGAAGGAGAGAGAGGAGAGAGAGACAGGAAGGAAGGAGACAGGAAGGAAGGAGGAGAGAGAGAGACAGGAAGGAAGGGAAGGAGAGGAAGGAGAGAGACAGGAAGGAAGGAGAGAGAGAGAGACAGGAAGGAAGGAAGAGAGAGAGACAGGAAGGAAGGAAGGGAGAGAGAGACAGGAAGGAAGGAAGGAAGGAGACAGGAGGAAGGAAGGACAGAGAGAGAGACAGGAAGGAAGGAAGGAAGGAGACAGGGAGAGAGAGAGAGACAGGAAGGAAGGGAGAGAGAGAGAGAGAGACAGGAAGGAAGGGAGAGAGAGAGAGAGAGACAGGAAGGAAGGGAGAGAGAGAGAGAGGAAGGAAGGAAGAGAGAGAGAGAGACAGGAAGGAAGGAAGGGAGAGAGAGACAGGAAGGAAGGGAGAGAGAGAGAGAGGAAGGAAGGAAGGAGAGAGAGAGAGACAGGAAGGAAGGGAGAGAGAGACAGGAAGGAAGGGAGGGAGAGAGAGAGAGAGAGAGAGGAAGGAAGGGAGAGAGAGAGAGAGAGGAAGGAAGGGAGAGAGAGAGAGAGAGAGAGGAAGGAAGGGAGAGAGAGAGAGAGAGACAGGAAGGAAGGAAGGAGAGAGACAGGAAGGAGGAAGGGAGAGAGAGAGAGGAAGGAAGGAAGGAGAGAGAGAAGGAGACAGGAAGGAAGGAAGAGAGAGAGAGAGAGGAAGGGAGAGAGAGAGACAGGAAGGAAGGAGAGAGAGAGAGACAGGAAGGAAGGGAGAGAGAGAGACAGGAAGGAAGGGAGAGAGAGAGAGACAGGAAGGAAGGGAGAGAGAGAGACAGGAAGGAAGGGAGAGAGAGAGAGGAAGGAAGGAAGGAGAGAGAGACAGGAAGGAAGGAAGGAGAGACAGAGGAAGGGAGAGACAGGAAGGAAGGAAGGGAGAGAGAGAGAGGAAGGAAGGGAGAGAGAGAGAGGAAGGAAGGGAGAGAGAGACAGGAAGGAAGGGAGAGAGAGAGAGACAGGAAGGAAGGGAGAGAGAGAGAGGAAGGAAGGAAGAGAGAGAGAGAGGAAGGAAGGGAGAGAGAGAGAGAGAGGAAGGAAGGGAGAGAGAGAGAGGAAGGAAGGAAGGGAGAGAGAGAGAGAGGAAGGAAGGGAGAGAGAGACAGAGACAGGAAGGAAGGGAGAGAGAGACAGGAAGGAAGGGAGAGAGAGACAGGAAGGAAGGGAGAGAGAGAGAGAGACAGGAAGGAAGGGAGAGAGAGAGAGCAAACAAAAGACGTGAAAATGAGGTGATGAGGAAGACAAAGACAAAGAGCCAGAAGGAGAGGTGAGGCTGAGGGGAGGGACCATGGAAGAGCCAGAAGGAGAGGTGTGGCTGAGGGGAGGGACCATGGAAGAGCCAGAAGGAGAGGTGAGGCTGAGGGGAGGGACCATGGAAGAGCCAGAAGGAGAGGTGTGGCTGAGGGGAGGGACCATGGAAGAGCCAGAAGGAGAGGTGAGGCTGAGGGGAGGGACCATGGAAGAGCCAGAAGGAGAGGTGTGGCTGAGGGGAGGGACCATGGAAGAGCCAGAAGGAGAGGTGTGGCTGAGGGGAGGACCATGGAAGAGCCAGAAGGAGAGGTGAGGCTGAGGGGAGGGACCATGGAAGAGCCAGAAGGAGAGGTGTGGCTGAGGGGAGGAACCATGGAAGGGAAGAACCAATCGCCATGTTGTGACCATGCCAACTATCTTCAGAATAGAAGGGGTTGATGTCAGAGTCTCAGATTGTAAACTGAATGAGGACTCCAACTATCTTCAGAATAGAAGGGGTTGATGTCAGAGTCTCAGATTGTAAACTAAATGAGGACTCCAACTATCTTCAGAATAGAAGGGGTTGATGTCAGAGTCTCAGATTGTAAACTGAATGAGGACTCCAACTATCTTCAGAATAGAAGGGGTTGATGTCAGAGTCTCAGATTGTAAACTGAATGAGGACTCCAACTATCTTCAGAATAGAAGGGGTTGATGTCAGAGTCTCAGATTGTAAACTAAATGAGGACTCACAAGTATGAAAATCTTCTCAAAGGTTTGATCGTGTCAGATTGAAAAAGGGGAAACAGAATCCAAACTGCCATTTTGTGAAAGCCAGTAGAGTATGTAGAGTATGTAGAGTATGTAGAGTATGTAGAGTATGTAGAGTATGTAGAGTATGTAGAGTATGTAGAGTATGTAGAGTATGAGAGTATGCCTCCAGAATAGAAGGTGTTCTCGTCAGACTGTAAACTAGAACTAAACATAAGATTCACCCTGCTCCAGAGTGGGGGCGGTTTAATGCCCATAACCTTTATCTTCAAGGAAGGGAATTTTAGACCGCCATTTTGTGACTATGCCAACTAAGGCCCTGCGACAGACTGAACGTCCTGTCCAGGGAGTTGACTTGTACATCTAGCTACGTAACACTACAAAAACAGGAGATAGACTAGCATCCTGTCCAGGGAGTTGACTTGTACATCTAGCTACATAACACTACAGAAACAGGAGATAGACTAGCATCCTGTCCAGGGAGTTGACTTGTACATCTAGCTACATAACACTACAGAAACAGGAGATAGACTAGCATCCTGTCCAGGGAGTTGACTTGTACATCTAGCTACATAACACTACAGAAACAGGAGATAGACTAGCATCCTGTCCAGGGAGTTGACTTGTACATCTAGCTACATAACACTACAGAAACAGCCGATCGTTCCAGACTCAGACAAGGCTGACTTCACAATAGAAGGAGGTGATCATGTCTGACGGTGAAGAGTAACCAGGTAACGAGGACTCACCCTGTTCCAGAGGAGGTGGTTTAACGCCCGTAGCCTTCATCTTCAGAGCCTCCTTGGCCGACATGTCGCAGCAGGAGCCTTTATTAGTGTCCTGGTCGCTATCGGCCTGATCACTATCGCCATGACCACTGTCTCTAAGGCTGGCTCGCTCTGGGTCCTTGAATGTCGAGCTGCTACAGGACAAGAAACAATTAAAGATATAAATAGGGTTTAAGGTTTAGGGTTTAGAGTTAGGTTTAGGGGTTAGGGTTTAGGGTTTAGGGTTTAGGGTTAGGGATTATGGTTCAGGGTTTAGGGTTTAGGGTTAGGGATTATGGTTCAGGGTTTAGGGGTTAGGGGTTAGGGTTTAGGGCTTAGTGTTAGGGTCAGGGTTTAGGGTTAGGGTTTAAGGTTAGGGTTTATGTTTAGGGTTTAGGGTTTAGTGTTAGGATTTAGGGTTAGGGTTTAGGTTTTAGTGTTAGGTTTAGGGCTTAGGGTTAGGTTTAGGGTTAGGTTTAGGGTCTGGGGTTAGGGTCAGGGGTTAGGGTCAGGGGATAGGGTCAGGGGTTAGGGGTTAGGTTTATATAGGGGACTTGAGTTGGACAGACTGAACATCTATTTCCATTTCTTTTCTGATTTCTACTAGATTGATAAAACTCTTCTGTGGGTTCAGTACTAGTATAGGATCTAGTTACAACTATAAAGGGTTAGGGTACAGTACTAGTATAGGATCTAGTTACAACTATAAAGGGTTAGTTGACTTGTACATATAGGATCTAGTTATAACTATAAAGGGTTAGGAGATAGACTAGCATCCTGTCTAGTTATAACTATAAAGGGTTAGGGTACAGTACTAGAATAGGATCTAGTTATAACTATAAAGGGTTACTTACAGTACTAGTATAGGATCTAGTTACAAGATAAAGGTTAGGGACTACAGTACTAGAATAGGATCTAGTTACAACTATAAAGGGTTAGGTTCAAGCAGCAGGAGTTTATAAAGGGTTAGTGTCTAGTACGGCCTGATCACTATAACCAGGGTTAAGGGTACAGTACTAGTATATGTCTAGTTACAACTATAAAGGGTTAGGGTTAGGGTACAGTAAAGATATATCTAGTTATAACTATAAAGGGTTAGGGTTATACAGTACTAGAATAGGATCTAGTTATAACTATAAAGGGTTAGGGTACAGTTAGAATAGGACTAGTTATAACTATAAAGGGTTAGGGTACAGTACTAGTATAGGATCTAGTTACAACTATAAAGGGTTAGGGTACAGTACTAGAGTTACAACTATAAAGGGTTAGGGTACAGTACTAGAATAGGATCTAGTTACAACTATAAAGGGTTAGGGTACAGTACTAGAAGGTCTAGTTACAACTATAAAGGGTTAGGGTACAGTTAGTAAGGATCTAGTTACAACTATAAAGGGTTAGGTACAGTACTAGGTACAGTTACAACTATATAAGGGTTAGGGTACAGTACTAGTATAGTTGGACAGACTATAACATCTAGGATTTCTAGATTACAACTATAAAGGGTTAGGGGTACAGTACTAGAATAGGATCTAGTTACAACTATAAAGGGTTAGGGTACAGTACTAGTATAGGATCTAGTTATAACTATAAAGTGTTAGGGTACAGTACTAGTATAGGCTCTAGTTATAACTATAAAGTGTTAGGGTACAGTACTAGTATAGGATCTAGTTATAACTATAAAGGGTTAGGGTACAGTACTAGTATAGGATCTAGTTACAACTATAAAGGGTTAGGGTTAGGGTACAGTACTAGTATAGGATCTAGTTATAACTATAAAGGGTTAGGGTACAGTACTAGTATAGGATCTAGTTACAACTATAGAGGGTTAGGGTACAGTACTAGTATATGATCTAGTTACAACTATAAAGGGTTAGGGTTAGGGTACAGTACTAGAATAGGATCTAGTTATAACTATAAAGGGTTAGGGTACAGTACTAGTATAGGATCTAGTTATAACTATAAAGGGTTAGGGTACAGTACTAGAATAGGATCTAGTTATAACTATAAAGGGTTAGGGTACAGTACTAGAATAGGATCTAGTTATAACTATAAAGGGTTAGGGTACAGTACTAGTATAGGATCTAGTTATAACTATAAAGGGTTAGGGTACAGTACTAGTATAGGATCTAGTTACAACTATAAAGGGTTAGGGTACAGTACTAGTATAGGATCTAGTTACAACTATAAAGGGTTAGGGTACAGTACTAGTATAGGATCTAGTTACAACTATAAAGGGTTAGGGTACAGTACTAGTATAGGATCTAGTTATAACTATAAAGGGTTAGGGTACAGTACTAGTATAGGATCTAGTTATAACTATAAAGGGTTAGGGTACAGTACTAGAATAGGATCTAGTTATAACTATAAAGGGTTAGGGTACAGTACTAGAATAGGATCTAGTTATAACTATAACGTGTTAGGGTACAGTACTAGAATAGGATCTAGTTATAACTATAAAGGGTTAGGGTACAGTACTAGTATAGGATCTAGTTATAACTATAAAGTGTTAGGGTACAGTACTAGTATAGGATGTAGTTATAACTATAAAGGGTTAGGGTACAGTACTAGTATAGGATCTAGTTATAACTATAAAGCATATAGACTATTGGGATTCATGATGAGTCCTTACCTTTGAACAAACTGCTGCCTGCTGCCCATGTAATTGGGCTCAGCGGGAAAATTGTCTGTCTGTGAAGAAGGGAAGAGAGGAGAGTGTTTACAACGTGTTGTGTTACACCCAAATGTGTCCCCTGTCGGTGTTGTGTTACAACCAAATGTGTCCCCTGTCGGTGTTGTGTTACACCCAAATGTGTCCCCTGTCGGTGTTGTGTTACACCCAAATGTGTCCCCTGTCGGTATTGTGTTACACCCAAATGTGTCCCCTGTCGGTATTGTGTTACACCCAAATGTGGCCCCTGTCGGTGTTGTGTTACACCCAAATGTGTCCCCTGTCGGTATTGTGTTACACCCAAATGTGTCCCCTGTCGGTATTGTCTTACACCCAAATGTGTCCCCTGTCGGTATTGTCTTACACCCAAATGTGTCCCCTGTCGGTATTGTCTTACACCCAAATGTGTCCCCTGTCGGTATTGTCTTACACCCAAATGTGTCCCCTGTCGGTGTTGTGCTACTCCCAAATGTGTCCCCGGTTGGTGTTGCAACAAGAGCTCCTGAAGGGGGGGGGGGGGAAGAATGATGAGAGGAATGTGGAGGAGGGGGGAGAATGAAGAGAGGAGGGGGGAAGAGGGGGGAGAATTTTGAGTGGAGGGGGAGGAGGGGGGAGGAAGGGGTACCAGATTCTATTTAATTTGTTTCCTTTAATTAATGAAGAAAACATGTTCTTGAAGAGAAGAGGAGCTTCTACTGAACTGTGCTGAATGGAATGTACAGTTGATGTCGGACGTGTACATACATCTTAGCCAAGTACATTTAAACTCGGTTTTTCACAATTCCTGACATTTAATCCTCGTAAAAGATTCCCTGTCTTAGGTCAGTTAGGATCACCACTTTATTTTAAGAACGTGAAATGTCAGAATAATACTAGAGAGAATGATTTATTTCAGATTTAATTTCTTTCATCGTATTCCCAGTGGGTCAGAAGTTCACATACACTCAATTAGTATTTGGTAGCATTGCCTTTGCATTGTTTAACTTGGGTCAAACGTTTTGGGTAGCCTTCCACAAGCTTCCGACAAAAAGTTGGGTGAATTTTGGCCCATTCCTCCTGACAGAGCTGGTGTAACTGAGTCAGGTTTGTAGGCCTGGATTGCACAAGCTTTTTCAATTCTGCCCACAAATGTTCTATTGGACTGAGGTCAGGGCTTTGTGATGGCCACTCCAATACCTTGACTTTGTTGTCCTTAAGCCATTTTTTTCACAACTTTGGAAGTATGCTTGGGGTCATTGTCCATTTGGAAGACCCATTTGCGACCAAGCTTTAACTTCCTGACTGATGTCTTGAGATGTTTCTTCAATATATCCACATAATTTCCCTTCCTCATGATGTCATCTATTTTTTGAAGTGCCCCAGTCCCTCCTGCAGCAAAGCACCCCAACAAGATGATGCTGCCACCCCCGTGCTTCACGGTTGGGATGGTGTTCTTCGGCTTGCAAGCCTCCCCCTTTTTCCTCCAAACATAACGATGGACATTATGGCCAAACAGTTCTATTTTCTTTTCATCAGACCAGAGGACTTTTCTCCAAAAACAACAATCTTTGTCCCCATGTGCAGTTTCAAACCGTAGTCTGGCTTTTTTATGGCGGTTTTGGAGCAGTGGCTTCTCCCTTGCTGAGCGGCCTTTCAGGTTATGTCGATATAGGACTTGTTTTATAGATGGATATTGATAAGTTTGTACCTGTTTCCTCCAGCATCTTCAGAAGGTCCTTTGCTGTTGTTCTGGGATTGATTTGCACTTTTCACACCAAAGTACGTTCATCTCTAGAAGACAGAACGAGTCTCCTTCCTGAGCGGTGTGACGGCTGCGTGGTCCCATGGTGTTTATTCTTGCGTACTATTGTTTGTACAGATGAACGTGGTATCTTCAGGCATTTGGAAATTGCTCCCAAGGATGAACCAGACTTGTAGAGGTCTACAATGTTTTTCTGAGGTCTTGGCTGATTTCTTTTGATTTTCCCATGATGTCAAACGAAAAGACACTGAGTTTGAAGGTAGGCCTTGAAATATATCCACAGGTACCTCCGATTGACTCAAATTATGTCAATTAGCCTATCAGAAGCTTCTGAAGCCATGACATGATTTTCTGTAATCTTCCAAGTTGTTTAAAGGCAGAGTCAACTTAGTGTATGTAAACTTCTGATCCACTGGAATAGTGATACAGTGATTTATAAGTGAAATAATCTGTCTGTAAACAATTGTTGGAAAAATGACTTGTGTCATACACAAAGTAGATATCCTAACCGACTTTCCTAGACTATAGTTTGTTAACAAGAAATGTGTGGAGTCGTTGAAAAACGAGTTTTAATAACTCCAACCTAAGTGTATGTAAACTAGTGTTAATGACTCCAACCTAAGTGTATGTAAACTAGTTTTAATGACTCCAACCTAAGTGTATGTAAACTAGTTTTAATGACTCCAACCTAAGTGTATGTAAACTAGTTTTAATGACTTTTAATGACTCAACCTAAGTGTATGTAAACTAGTTTTAATGACTCCAACCTAAGTGTATGTAAACTAGTTTTAATGACTCCAACCTAAGTGTATGTAAACTAGTTTTAATGACTCCAACCTAGTTTTAATGTGTATGTAAACTAGTTTTAATGACTCCAACCTAAGTGTATGTAAACTAGTTTTAATGACTCCAACCTAGTTTTAGTGTAACCTGTAAACTAGTTTTAATGACTCCAACCTAAGTGTATGTAAACTAGTTTTAATGACTCCAACCTAAGTGTATGTAAACTAGTTTTAATGACTCCAACCTAAGTGTATGTAAACTAGTTTTAATGACTCCAACCTCAGTGTATGTAAACTAGTTTTAATGACTCCAACCTAAGTGTATGTAAACTAGTTTTAATGACTCCAACCTAAGTGTATGTAAACTAGTGTTAATGACTCCAACCTAAGTGTATGTAAACTAGTTTTAATGACTCCAACCTAAGTGTATGTAAACTAGTTTTAATGACTCCAACCTAAGTGTATGTAAACTAGTTTTAATGACTCCAACCTAAGTGTATGTAAACTAGTTTTAATGACTCCAACCTCAGTGTATGTAAACTAGTTTTAATGACTCCAACCTAAGTGTATATAAACTAGTTTTAATGACTCCAACCTAAGTGTATATAAACTAGTTTTAATGACTCCAACCTAAGTGTATGTAAACTAGTTTTAATGACTCCAATCTAAGTGTATGTAAACTAGTTTTAATGACTCCGACCTAAGTGTATGTAAACTAGTTTTAATGACTCCAACCTAAGTGTATGTAAACTAGTTTTAATGACTCCAATCTAAGTGTAAACTGTAAACCTAGTTTTAATGACTCCAACCTAAGTGTGTAAACTAGTTTTAAAACTAGTTTTAATGACTCCAACCTAAGTGTATGTAAACTAGTTTTAATGACTCCAACCTAAGTGTATGTAAACTAGTTTTAATGACTCCAACCTAAGTGTCTGTAAACTAGTTTTAATGACTCCAACCTAAGTGTATGTAAACTAGTTTTAATGACTCCAACCTAAGTGTGTGTAAACTAGTTTTAATGACTCCAACCTAAGTGTATGTAAACTCGTTTTAATGACTCCAACCTAAGTGTATGTAAACTAGTTTTAATGACTCCAACCTAAGTGGATGTAAACTAGTTTTAATGACTCCAACCTAAGTGTATGTAAACTCGTTTTAATGACTCCAACCTAAGTGTATGTAAACTAGTTTTAATTACTCCAACCTAAGTGTATGTAAACTAGTTTTAATGACTCCAACCTAAGTGGATATAAACTAGTTTTAATGACTCCAACCTAAGTGTATGTAAACTAGTTTTAATGACTCCAACCTAAGTGTATGTAAACTAGTTTTAATGACTCCAACCTAAGTGGATATAAACTAGTTTTAATGACTCCAACCTAAGTGTATGTAAACTAGTTTTAATGACTCCAACCTAAGTGTATGTAAACTAGTTTTAATGACTCCAACCTAAGTGTATGTAAACTAGTTTTAATGACTCCAACCTAAGTGTATGTAAACTAGTTTTAATGACTCCAACCTAAGTGGATATAAACTAGTTTTAATGACTCCAACCTAAGTGTATGTAAACTAGTTTTAATGACTCCAACCTAAGTGTATGTAAACTAGTTTTAATGACTACAACCTAAGTGGATGTAAACTAGTTTTAATGACTACAACCTAAGTGGATGTAAACTAGTTTTAATGACTCCAACCTAAGTGTATGTAAACTTCCTACTTCAACTGTATCAACACATTCTGATGATGTAACAATGGGTTTAACATGGAATAGAGAGACATGTCACATGACTACATTGTAACCACACGGGTAGTTAGTCAGTTACTGTCCAGAACGTCCTCAATTCGTCAGAACACTACAAGAAGTCTAAAGCATTCCACAGGGATGCTGGCCTCATGTTGAGTCCAACGCTGCCCACAGTCGTGTCCAGTTGGCTGGATGTCCTTTGGGTGGTGGACCATTCTTGATACACACAAGAAAATATTGAGTGTCAAAAACTCAGCAGTGTTATAGTTCTTGACACAAACAGATGTGCCTGGTACCTACTACCATACACCGTTCAGAGGCACTTAAATCTGTTGTCTTGTTCATTCACACTCTGAATGGCAACACAGACACAATCCATGTCTCAATTGTCTCAAGGCTTAAAACTCCTTCTTTAACCTGGTCTCCTCCCCTTCATCTACACTGATCAATAAGAGATCATAACTTTCACCTGGTCATTTATTTATTTATTTTTTATTTCACTTTTATTTTAACCAGGTAGGCAAGTTGAACAAGTTCTCATTTACAATTGCGACCTGGCCAAGAATAAAGCAAAGCAGTTCGACACAAACAACAACAACACAGAGTTACACATGGAGTAAACAAAACATACAGTCCATAACACAGTTGAAGAAAATCTATATACAGGCAATAAATAGGCCGTGTTGGCGGTGAAGTAATTACAATATACCAATTAGACACTGGAATGATAGATGTGCAGAAGATGAATGTGTAAGTAGAGAATACAGGGGTGCAAAGGAGCCAGATAAATAAATAAATACAGTATGGGGATGAGGTAGTTGGATGGGTTATTTACAGATGGGCTATGTACAGGTGCAGTGATCTGTGAGCTGCTCAGACAGCTGGTGCTTGAAGTTAGTGAGGGAGGTAAGAGTCTCCAGCTTCAGTGATTTTTGCAATTAATTCCAGTCATTGGCAGCAGAGAACTGGAAGGAAAGGAGGCCAAAGGAGGAATTGGCTTTGGGGGTTGACTCGAGAGATATACCTGCTGGAGCGCGTGCTACGGGTGGGTGCTGCTATGGTGACCAGTGAGCTGAGATAAGGCGGCGCCTTACCTATCAGAGACTTATAGATGACCTGAAGCCAGTGGGTTTGGTGACGAGTATGAATCGAGGGCCAGCAAACAAAAATGTACAGGTCGCAGTGGTGGGTTATGGGGCTTTGGTGACAAAACGGATGACACTGCATCCAGTTTGTTGAGTAGAGTGTTGGGGGCTATTTTGTAAATGACATCGCCGAAGTCGAGGATCGGTAGGATAGTCAGTTTTACGAGGGTATGTTTGGCAGCATGAGTGAAGGATGCTTTGTTGTGAAATAGGAAGCCGATTCTAGATTTAATTTTGGATTGGAGATGTTTGATGTGGGTCTGGAAGGAGAGTTTACAGTCTTGCCAGACACCTAGGTATTTATAGTTGTCCACATATCCTAAGTCAGAACCATCCAGAGTATTGATGCTGCGCGGGCGGGCAGTTGTGGGCAGCGATCGGTTTAGTTTTACTTGCAGTTGAAGGCCACGGAAGGAGAGTTGTATGGCATTGAAGCTTGTCTGGAGGTTTGTTAACACAGTGTCCAAAGAAGGGCCAGATGTATACAGAATGGTGTCGTCTGCGTAGAGGTGGATCAGAGAATCACCAGCAGCAAGAGCGACATCATTGATATATACAGAGAAAAGAGTCGGCCAAATATTTGAACCCTGTGGCACCCTCATAGAGACTGCCAACTAGAGGTCGACGGAAAATGATTTTTCAACGCCGATATCGATACCGATTATTGGAGGACCAAAAAAAGCCGATATCGATTAATCAGATGATTGTTTAAAAAATATTTTTATATATTTTATAATATTACAACAATACTGAATGAACACTTATTTTAACTTAATATAATACATCAATACAATCAATTTAGCCTCAAATAAATAATGAAACATGTTCAATTTGGTTTAAATAATGCAAAAACAAAGTGTAGGAAAGTAAAAGTGCAATATGTGCCATGTATGAAAGCTAATGATTCAGTTCCTTGCTCAGAACATGAGAACATATGAAAGCTGGTGGTTCCTTTTAACATGAGTCTTCAATATTCCCAGTTAAGAAGTTTTAGGTTGTAGTTATTATAGGAATTATAGGACTATTTCTCTCTATACCATTTGTATTTTGTATACCTTTGACTATTGGATGTTCTAATAGGTACTTTAGTATTGCCAGTGTAACAGTATAGCTTCCGTCCCTCTCCTCGCTCCTACCTGGGCTCGATCCAGGAACACAATGACAACAGCCACCCTCGAAGCAGCGTTACCCATGCAGAGCAAGGGGAACAACCACTCCAAGGCTCAGAGCGGGTGACGTTTGAAACGCTATCAGCGCGCACCCCGCTAACTAGCTCGCCATTTCACATCGGTTACACCAGCCTAATCTCGGGGGTTGATGGGCTTGAAGTCATAAACAGCGCAATGCTTGACGCACAACGAAGAGCTGCTGGCAAAACACATGAAAGTGCTGTTAGAATGAATGCTTATGAGCCTGCTGCTGCCTACCACCGCTCAGTCAGACTGCTCTATCAGATCATAGACTTAGTTATAACATAACAACACACAGAAATACTAGCCTTTGGTCATTAATATGGTCGAATCTGGAAACTATAATCTCGAAAACAAGACTTTTATTCTTTCAGTAAAATATGGGGTGGCATCCATAAGTCTAAATATTCCTGTTACATTGCACAACCTTCAATGTTATGTCATAATTACGTAATATTCTGGCAAATTAGGCGGCCCAAACTGTTGCATATACCCTGACTCTGTGTGCAATGAACGCAAGAGAAGTGACACAATTTCCCTGGTTTATATTGCCTGCTAACCTGGATTTCTTTTAGCTAAATATGCAGGTTTAAAAATATATACTTCTGTATTGATTTTAAGAAAGGCATTGATGTTTATGGTTAGGTACAGTCATGCAACTTTTTTCGCAAATGCACTGGAGCCAGGACTGTCTCTCTTCCCCTCTCTCGCTAACTCTCCCTCTCTCTCTCTGTATTTCACTCCCTCGCTCTCCAAATCTCTCTCTCCAACTCTCTGTCTGTCTGTCTCTCTCTATGTCAATCTCTCTCTCTCTCTCTCTCTCTCTCTCTCTCATTCTCTCTCTATGTCTCTCTCTCTCTCTCTCTCTCTCTCTCAATCTCTCTCTCTCTCTCTGTCTCTCTCTCTCTCATTCTCTCTCTGTATCTCACTCTCTTTCTCCCTCTAAATCTATCTCTCTCTCTCTGTCTCTCTCTCTCTCTCATTCTCTCTCTGTATCTCTCTCTGGGGTGTCTCAATTGTCCATCCCGTCAATGTTGCGTCAATGTTGCTGCAGCGTATTTGCTCTGTGTCTCAGAGTCAATGATGAGGGGGGCGGAGGGGATATGGAAGGGATGGAGAGAGGGGGAGCCTGGGTCCCAACTCCCAGACGTGGTCCAGACAGTATCGACATCCTAAACACGAGATGGAGAGACTGAACAGGAGGTCAATGCACTCACTCTCTCGCTCTCTGTTTATCCACTTCCTTATTCTCTCTCTCTCTCTCTCTCTCTCTCTCTCTCTCTCTCTCTCTCTCTCTCTCTCTCTCTCTCTCTCTCTCTCTCTCTCTCTCTGTATCTCTCCCTCTCTCTCCCTATCCTATCTCTCTTCTCTCTATCTCTCTCTCATTCTCTCTCTCTATCTCCTCTCTCCCTCTCTCTCTCTCTCTCTCTCTCTCTCTCTCTCTCTCTCTCTCTCTCTCTCTCTCTCTCTCTCTCTCTCTCTCTCTCTCTCTCTCTCTCTCTTTCCATCCCTCTCTCTTCTCTCTGTCTCTCTCTCTTCTCTCTGTCTCTCTCTCTCTCTGATGAAAGGGGGCGGAGGGGAGATGGAAGGGATGGAGAGAGTTTATCCACTTCCTTATTCTCTCTCTCTCTCTCTCTCTCTCTCTCTCTCTCTCTCTCTCTCTCTCTCTCTCTCTCTCTCTCTCTCTCTCTCTCTCTCTCTCTCTCTCTCTCTCTCTCTCTCTCTCTCTCTCTCTCTCTCTCTCTCTCTCTCTCTCTCTCTCCAGCCATTATCAGTCATATTAGCCTCTCTAATCATTCTAATTAGCCGTGTTAATGAAAAGGTTGTCTAGATCAGCTCAGAGATCAGAGAGAACCAGACATTTAAAGAAAAAACAGACCTCAGATTCCTGTGAGGGACGGCAGGTAGCCTGGAGGGTAGGAACGCTGGGCCAGTAACCCAAAGGTTGCTGGTTCGAATCCCCGGAAATCTGTCGTTCTGCTCCTGAGTGAAGCAGTTAACCCCCCCGTTCCCCGGGTGTTGAGAACATGGATGTTGATTAAGGCAGCACCCCCCCCCCCAACCAGCACCTCTCTGATTCAGAGGAGTTGGGTTAAATGAGGAAGACCCGTTTCAGTTACATTTACATTTAAGTCATTTAGCAGACGCTCTTATCCAGAGCGACTTACAAATTGGTGCATTCACCTTATGACATCCAGTAGAATAGTCACTTTAAAATAGTGCATCTAAATCTTAAAGGGGGGGGTGAGAGGGATTACTTATCCTATCCTAGGTATTCCTTGAAGAGGTGGGGTTTCAGGTGTCTCCGGAAGGAGACGGAAGTTGAATGCATTCGGTTATACAACTGACTAGTTATCCCCGTAGCCATAGTGCACTGCTTTGGAACCAGGGCCCATTGGACACACAACGTAGGGGATAGGGTGACATTTTGTTTCTAGACAATAACCTTCCTGTTTCCTGTCCAGCCATCCAGCTATCTATTATACTGCAGAGTCAAATGTCTTTTTTAAAAATGTCACAAAATAATCATCACAGGATATGAAATCACTGAATCTCTTTGGAGCCCAGAAATAACAAGACTGTTAATGGATAAATGTTTGTTTTTTGTCTTTCTTACTGAACTAATTACCAGAAATATTTTAATCTCAAGGCACCAAATCACACCTGTTTATAATTGCAATCTGGAGTCTTGCCAAGTGATTCCATCACAACAGAAATGTTGATCGTTCTGGAATCCTCACAGAGAGACAGACAGAGACCACTCCTTGGGATCTTCACAGAGAGACAGACAGAGAACACTCCTAGCGTTCTTCACAGAGAGACAGACAGAGACCACTCCTTGGGATCTTCACAGAGAGACAGACAGAGAACACTCCTTGGGATCTTCACAGAGAGACAGACAGAGAACACTCCTTGGGATCTTCACAGAGAGACAGACAGAGAACACTCCTTGGGATCTTCACAGAGAGACAGACAGAGAACACTCCTTGGGATCTTCACAGAGAGACAGACAGAGAACACTCCTTGGGATCTTCACAGAGAGACAGACAGAGAACACTCCTTGGGATCTTCACAGAGAGACAGACAGAGAACACTCCTTGGGATCTTCACAGAGAGACAGACAGAGAACACTCCTTGGGATCTTCACAGAGAGACAGACAGAGAACACTCCTTGGGATCTTCACATTCTCTTGATATTAGGGAGTCAATGGGGTATTTCAACAGCCCGTATGGAACGAGGTGTGTGTGTGTGTGTGTGTGTGTGTGTGTGTGTGTGTGTGTGTGTGTGTGTGTGTGTGTGTGTGTGTGTGTGTGTGTGTGTGTGTGTGTGTGTGTGTGTGTGTGTGTGTGTGTGTGTGTGTGTGTGTGTGTGTGTCTGTGTGCAGCATGGCTCAGTAGACACATACAGAGAGCTGCAGAATGCGGGGGCATGTGAAGGTCGTGACCTTTAGTTCCTTTGTCAAACACTCTCTCTCTATATCCACCTGAACCCCTCTATATATATATATATATCGAGAGAGAGAGAGGGTTCAGGTGGATATAGATAGAGAGAGAGTGTTTATATATATATATATGACCCCCTCTCTCGCTCTCTCTCTCTATATCCACCTGACCCCCTATCTCTCTCTCTCTCTCTCTCCCTCTCTCCCTCTCTCCCTCTCTCTCTCTCTCTCTCTCTCTCTCTCTCTCTCTCTCTCTCTCTCTCCCTCTCTCTCTCTCTCTCTCTCTCTCTCTCTCTCTCTCTCTCTCTCTCCTCTCTCTCTCTCTCTCTCTATATATATATATATCCACCTGAACCCCCCTCTCTCTCTCTCTCTCTCTCTCTCTCTCTCTCTCTCTCTCTCTCTCTCTCTCTCACTCTCTCACTCAGCCATATCAAAGGGTACAATCTAATAATAAAAAAATATTGAAATTGTTTGGCATTGAAATAATAATTGCCTGCAGTCCTTTGAAATGCAGGAGAGAGAAGAAGAGAGGACAGATGAGTTTGAAGGCCATTTTCAATTCTGACAAAACAGACTCTCCTCTCTCTCATTCTTGTTCTGTGAATCATTCTCTACCTCCATTCAAGCCTGTTTCTCTAGTGGTCAGATATTACCCAGAGGCCTCTCCAGTAGTCAGATATTACCCAGAAGCCTCTCTAGTAGTCAGATATTACCCAGAAGCCTCTCTAGTGGTCAGATATTACCCAGAAGCCTGTTTCTCTAGTAGTCAGATATTACCCAGAAGCCTGTTTCTCTAGTGGTCAGATATTACCCAGAAGCCTGTTTCTCTAGTAGTCAGATATTACCCAGAAGGCTGTTTCTCTAGTAGTCAGATATTACCCAGAAGCCTGTTTCTCTAGTGGTCAGATATTACCCAGAAGGCTGTTTCTCTGGCAGTCAGATATTACCCAGAAGGCTGTTTCTCTGGCAGTCAGATATTACCCAGAAGTCTGTTTCTCTGGCAGTCAGATATTACCCAGAAGGCTGTTTCTCTGGCAGTCAGATATTACCCAGAAGGCTGTTTCTCTAGTAGTCAGATATTACCCAGAAGGCTGTTTGTCTAGTAGTCAGATATTACCCAGAAGGCTGTTTGTCTAGTAGTCAGATATTACCCAGAAGGCTGTTTCTCTGGCAGTCAGATATTGAGTTGGAGGCTGGGCTCTCACTGTCTTTGTCTGATTAGTCAGTGTCCCAAATGTTTGGTGCACTACTTTAGACCAGGTTACCATGGAGAACATGTTACCATGGAGAGCTCTAGAGCTGTCCAATCAACCAATTACAGCTCAGTTCTATCTCCTCTAGTCCTTCCTCTTCCTGTTGATGTCATGTATCAGGTCATATCTTCTACCAATTATCAGCCCAGTTCTATCTCCTCTAGTCCTTCCTCTTCCTGTTGATGTCATGTATCAGGTCATATCTTCTACCAATTACAGCCCAGTTCTATCTCCTCTAGTCCTTCCTCTTCCTGTTGATGTCATGTATCAGGTCATATCTTCTACCAATTACAGCCCAGTTCTATCTCCTCTAGTCCTTCCTCTTCCTGTTGATGTCATGTATCAGGTCATATCTTCTACCAATTACAGCCCAGTTCTATCTCCTCTAGTCCTTCCTCTTCCTGTTGATGTCATGTATCAGGTCATATCTTCTACCAATTACAGCCCAGTTCTATCTCCTCTAGTCCTTCCTCTTCCTGTTGATGTCATGTATCAGGTCATATCTTCTACCAATTACAGCCCAGTTCTATCTCCTCTAGTCCTTCCTCTTCCTGTTGATGTCATGTATCAGGTCATATCTTCTACCAATTACAGCCCAGTTCTATCTCCTCTAGTCCTTCCTCTTCCTGTTGATGTCATGTATCAGGTCATATCTTCTACCAATTACAGCCCA
>NW_026290769.1:940000-974676 GCF_023373465.1 Oncorhynchus keta | reverse complement strand
ACACTGGGTACATTCTAACAGTATGTTAATATCAGACCTTGTTAGGGAAACACTGGGTACATTCTAACAGTATGTTAATATCAGACCTTGTTAGGGAAACACTGGGTACATTCTATGTTAATATCAGACCTTGTTAGAGAAACACTGGGTACATTCTAACAGTATGTTAATATCAGACCTTGTTAGTGGGTACATTCTAACAGTATGTTAATATCAGACCTTGTTAGGGAAACACTGGGTACATTCTAACAGTATGTTAATATCAGACCTTGTTAGAGAAACACTGGGTACATTCTAACAGTATGTTAATATCAGACCTTGTTAGAGAAACACTGGGTACATTCTAACAGTATGTTAATATCAGACCTTGTTAGGGAAACACTGGGTACATTCTAACAGTATGTTAATATCAGACCTTGTTAGGGAAACACTGGGTACATTCTAACAGTATGTTAATATCAGACCTTGTTAGGGAAACACTGGGTACATTCTAACAGTATGTTAATATCAGACCTTGTTAGGGAAACACTGGGTACATTCTAACAGTATGTTAATATCAGACCTTGTTAGAGAAACACTGGGTACATTCAGTATGTTAATATCAGACCTTGTTAGGGAAACACTGGGTACATTCAGTATGTTAATATCAGACCTTGTTAGGGAAACACTGGGTACATTCTAACAGTATGTTAATATCAGACCTTGTTAGGAAACACTGGGTACATTCTAACAGTATGTTAATATCAGACCTTGTTACAGACCTTGTTAGGAAACACTGGGTACATTCTAACAGTATGTTAATATCAGACCTTGTTAGAGAAACACTGGGTACATTCTAACAGTATGTTAATATCAGACCTTGTTAGGAAACACTGGGTACATTCTAACAGTATGTTAATATCAGACCTTGTTAGGGAAACACTGGGTACATTCTAACAGTATGTTAATATCAGACCTTGTTAGGAAACACTGGGTACATTCAGTATGTTAATATCAGACCTTGTTAGGGAAACACTGGGTACATTCTAACAGTATGTTAATATCAGACCTTGTTAGAAAACACTGGGTACATTCTATGTTAATATCAGACCTTGTTAGGGAAACACTGGTACATTCTAACAGTATGTTAATATCAGACCTTGTTAGAGAAACACTGGGTACATTCTAACAGTATGTTAATATCAGACCTTGTTAGGGAAACACTGGGTACATTCTAACAGTATGTTAATATCAGACCTTGTTAGGAAACACTGGGTACATTCATTCTAACAGTATGTTAATATCAGACCTTGTTAGAGAAACACTGGGTACATTCTAACAGTATGTTAATATCATTCTGGGTACATTCAGTATGTTAATATCAGACCTTGTTAGTTATTCAGTATGTTAATATCAGACCTTGTTAAAACACTGGGTACATTCTAACAGTATGTTAATATCAGACCTTGTTAGGGAAACACTGGGTACATTCTAACAGTATGTTAATATCAGACCTTGTTAGGGAAACACTGGGTACATTCTAACAGTATGTTAATATCAGACCTTGTTAGTATGAAACACTGGGTACATTCTAACAGTATGTTAATATCAGACCTTGTTAGGAATTCACACTGTTAGGTAAACATTCATAACAGTATGTTAATATCAGACCTTGTTAGGGAAACACTGGGTACATTCTAACAGTATGTTAATATCAGACCTTGTTAGGGAAACACTGGGTACATTCTAACAGTATGTTAATATCAGACCTTGTTAGAGAAACACTGGGTACATTCTAACAGTATGTTAATATCAGACCTTGTTAGGGAAACACTGGGTACATTCTATGTTAATATCAGTATGTTAATATCAGACCTTGTTAGGGAAACACTGGGTACATTCTAACAGTATGTTAATATCAGACCTTGTTAGGAAACACTGGGTACATTCTAACAGACCTTGTTATGTTAATATGTTAATATCAGACCTTGTTAGGGAAACACTGGGTACATTCTAACAGTATGTTAATATCAGACCTTGTTAGGGGGTAAACACTGGGTACATTCTAACAGTATGTTAATATCAGACCTTGTTAGGGAAACACTGGGTACATTCTAACAGTATGTTAATATCAGACCTTGTTAGACCTTGAAAAACACTGGGTACATTCAGTATGTTAATATCAGACCTTGTTAGAGAAACACTGGGTACATTCTAACAGTATGTTAATATCAGACCTTGTTAGAGAAACACTGGGTACATTCTAACAGTATGTTAATATCAGACCTTGTTAGGAAACACTGGGTACATTCTTAATACAGTATGTTAATAACAGACATTCTATGTTAGGGAAACACTGGGTACATTCTAACAGTATGTTAATATCAGACCTTGTTAGGGAAACACTGGGTACATTCTAACAGTATGTTAATATCAGACCTTGTTAGGGAAACACTGGGTACATTCTAACAGTATGTTAATATCAGACCTTGTTAGGGAAACACTGGGTACATTATGTTAATATCAGACCTTGTTAGACACTGTATTCTAACAGTATGTTAATATCAGACCTTGTTAGGGAAACACTGGGTACATTCTAACAGTATGTTAATATCAGACCTTGTTAGAGAAACACTGGGTACATTCTAACAGTATGTTAATATCAGACCTTGTTAGAGAAACACTGGGTACATTCTAAATATCAGTATGTTAATATCAGACCTTGTTAGGGGTACATTCTAACAGTATGTTAATATCAGACCTTGTTAGGAAACACTGGGTACATTCTAACAGTATGTTAATATCAGACCTTGTTAGGGAAACACTGGGTACATTCTAACAGTATGTTAATATCAGACCTTGTTAGAGAAACACTGGGTACATTCTAACAGTATGTTAATATCAGACCTTGTTAGAGAAACACTGGGTACATTCTAACAGTATGTTAATATCAGACCTTGTTAGGGAAACACTGGGTACATTCTAGTATGTTAATATCAGACCTTGTTAAACACTGGGTACATTCTAACAGTATGTTAATATCAGACCTTGTTAGAGAAACACATTCTAACAGGTTAATATCATTCACTGGGTACATTCTAACAGTATGTTAATATCAGACCTTGTTAGGGAAACACTGGGTACATTCTAACAGTATGTTAATATCAGATGTTAATATCCTTGTTAGAGAAACACTGGGTACATTCTAACAGTATGTTAATATCAGACCTTGTTAGGGAAACACTGGGTACATTCAGTATGTTAATATCAGACCTTGTTAGAGAAACACTGGGTACATTCTAACAGTATGTTAATATCAGACCTTGTTAGAGAAACACTGGGTACATTCTAACAGTATGTTAATATCAGACCTTGTTAGAGAAACACTGGGTACATTCTAACAGTATGTTAATATCAGACCTTGTTAGGGAAACACTGGGTACATTCTAACAGTATGTTAATATCAGACCTTGTTAGAGAAACACTGGGTACATTCAGTATGTTAATATCAGACCTTGTTAATATCAGACCTTGGAAACACTGGGTACATTCTAACAGTATGTTAATATCAGACCTTGTTAGGGAAACACTGGGTACATTCTAACAGTATGTTAATATCAGACCTTGTTAGGAAACACTGGGTACATTCAACAGTATGTTAATATCAGACCTTGTTAGAGAAACACTGGGTACATTCTAACAGTATGTTAATATCAGACCTTGTTAGAGAAACACTGGGTACATTCAACAGTATGTTAATATCAGACCTTGTTAGAGAAACACTGGGTACATTCTAACAGTATGTTAATATCAGACCTTGTTACATTCTAACAGTATGTTAATATCAGACCTTGAAATATCAGACCTTGTTAACACTGGGTACATTCTAACAGTATGTTAATATCAGACCTTGTTAGTATGTTAAACACTGGGTACATTCTAACAGTATGTTAATATCAGACCTTGTTAGGGAAACACTGGGTACATTCTAACAGTATGTTAATATCAGACCTTGTTAGGGAAACACTGGGTACATTCTAACAGTATGTTAATATCAGACCTTGTTAGAGAAACACTGGGTACATTCAGTATGTTAATATCAGACCTTGTTAGGGAAACACTGGGTACATTCTAACAGTATGTTAATATCAGACCTTGTTAGGGAAACACTGGGTACATTCAGTATGTTAATATCAGACCTTGTTAGGGAAACACTGGGTACATTCTAACAGTATGTTAATATCAGACCTTGTTAGAGAAACACTGGGTACATTCAGTATGTTAATATCAGACCTTGTTAGGGAAACACTGGGTACATTCTAACAGTATGTTAATATCAGACCTTGTTAGGAAACACTGGGTACATTCTAACAGTATGTTAATATCAGACCTTGTTGTTAGTATGAAACACTGGGTACATTCTAACAGTATGTTAATATCAGACCTTGTTAGGAAACACTGGGTACATTCTAACAGTATGTTAATATCAGACCTTGTTAGGGAAACACTGGGTACATTCTAACAGTATGTTAATATCAGACCTTGTTAGAGAAACACTGGGTACATTCAGTATGTTAATATCAGACCTTGTTAGTATGTTAATACACTGGGTACATTCAGTATGTTAATATCAGACCTTGTTAGAGAAACACTGGGTACATTCTATGTTAATATCAGTAAACACTGGGTACATTCTAACAGTATGTTAATATCAGACCTTGTTAGGGAAACACTGGGTATCAGACCTTGTTAGGGAAACACTGGGTACATTCTAACAGTATGTTAATATCAGACCTTGTTAGGGAAACACTGGGTACATTCTAACAGTATGTTAATATCAGACCTTGTTACATTCTAACAGTATGTTAAATCAGACCTGTTAGGTGGGTACATTCATGTTAATATCAGTATGTTAATATCAGACCTTGTTAGAGAAACACTGGGTACATTCTAACAGTATGTTAATATCAGACCTTGTTAGAGAAACACTGGGTACATTCTAACAGTATGTTAATATCAGACCTTGTTAGACCTTGTTAGAAAACACTGGGTACATTCTAACAGTATGTTAATATCAGACCTTGTTAGTGGGTACATTCTAACAGTATGTTAATATCAGACCTGTTAGGTACATTCTAACAGTATGTTAATATCAGACCTTGTTAGAGAAACACTGGGTACATTCTAACAGTATGTTAATATCAGACCTTGTTAGAGAAACACTGGGTACATTCAGTATGTTAATATCAGACCTTGTTAGAGAAACACTGGGTACATTCTAACAGTATGTTAATATCAGACCTTGTTAGGAAACACTGGGTACACTGGGTACATTCTAACAGTATGTTAATATCAGACCTTGTTAGGGAAACACTGGGTACATTCTAACAGTATGTTAATATCAGACCTTGTTAGAGAAACACTGGGTACATTCTAACAGTATGTTAATATCAGACCTTGTTAGGGAAACACTGGGTACATTCTAACAGTATGTTAATATCAGACCTTGTTAGTTACATTCTAACAGTATGTTAATATCAGACCTTGTTAAACACTGGGTACATTCTAATTCAGTATGTTAATATCAGACCTTGTTAGGGAAACACTGGGTACATTCTAACAGTATGTTAATATCAGACCTTGTTAGAGAAACACTGGGTACATTCTAACAGTATGTTAATATCAGACCTTGTTAGAGAAACACTGGGTACATTCTAACAGTATGTTAATATCAGACCTTGTTAGGGAAACACTGGGTACATTCTAACAGTATGTTAATATCAGACCTTGTTAGAGAAACACTGGGTACATTCTAACAGTATGTTAATATCAGACCTTGTTAGAGAAACACTGGGTACATTCAGTATGTTAATATCAGACCTTGTTAGGGAAACACTGGGTACATTCTAACAGTATGTTAATATCAGACCTTGTTAGAGAAACACTGGGTACATTCTAACAGTATGTTAATATCAGACCTTGTTAGAGAAACACTGGGTACATTCTAACAGTATGTTAATATCAGACCTTGTTAGGGAAACACTGGGTACATTCTAACAGTATGTTAATATCAGACCTTGTTAGAGAAACACTGGGTACATTCTAACAGTATGTTAATATCAGACCTTGTTAGAAACACTGGGTAACACTGGGTACATTCAGTATGTTAATATCAGACCTTGTTAGGAAACACTGGGTACATTCTAACAGTATGTTAATATCAGACCTTGTTAGGGAAACACTGGGTACATTCTAACAGTATGTTAATATCAGACCTTGTTAGGGAAACACTGGGTACATTCTAACAGTATGTTAATATCAGACCTTGTTAGTATGTTAAACACTGGGTACATTCTAACAGTATGTTAATATCAGACCTTGTTAGGGAAACACTGGGTACATTCTAACAGTATGTTAATATCAGACCTTGTTAGGGAAACACTGGGTACATTCAGTATGTTAATATCAGACCTTGTTACAGAAACACTGGGTAGAAACACTGGGTACATTCTAAATAGTATGTTAATATCAGACCTTGTTAGGTTAGAAACACTGGGTACATTCTAACAGTATGTTAATATCAGACCTTGTTAGGAAACACTGGGTACATTCTAACAGTATGTTAATATCAGACCTTGTTAATATCAGACCTTGTTAAACACTGGGTACATTCTAACAGTATGTTAATATCAGACCTTGTTAGAGAAACACTGGGTACATTCTAACAGTATGTTAATATCAGACCTTGTTAGAGAAACACTGGGTACATTCTAACAGTATGTTAATATCAGACCTTGTTAGAGAAACACTGGGTACATTCAGTATGTTAATATCAGACCTTGTTAGGGAAACACTGGGTACATTCTAACAGTATGTTAATATCAGACCTTGTTAGAGAAACACTGGGTACATTCAGTATGTTAATATCAGACCTTGTTAGGAAACACTGGGTACATTCTAACAGTATGTTAATATCAGACCTTGTTAGAGAAACACTGGGTACATTCAGTATGTTAATATCAGACCTTGTTAGAGAAACACTGGGTACATTCAGTATGTTAATATCAGACCTTGTTAGGGAAACACTGGGTACATTCAGTATGTTAATATCAGACCTTGTTAGAGAAACACTGGGTACATTCAGTATGTTAATATCAGACCTTGTTAGGGAAACACTGGGTACATTCTAACAGTATGTTAATATCAGACCTTGTTAGAGAAACACTGGGTACATTCTAACAGTATGTTAATATCAGACCTTGTTAGAGAAACACTGGGTACATTCTAACAGTATGTTAATATCAGACCTTGTTAGGGAAACACTGGGTACATTCAGTATGTTAATATCAGACCTTGTTAGGAAACACTGGGTACATTCAACAGTATGTTAATATCAGACCTTGTTAGAGAAACACTGGGTACATTCAGTATGTTAATATCAGACCTTGTTAGTGGGTACATTCTAACAGTATGTTAATATCAGACCTTGTTAGAGAAACACTGGGTACATTCAACAGTATGTTAATATCAGACCTTGTTAGGGAAACACTGGGTACATTCTAACAGTATGTTAATATCAGACCTTGTTAGAGAAACACTGGGTACATTCAGTATGTTACAGACATTCTATGTTAATATCAGACCTTGTTAAAAACACTGGGTACATTCTAACAGTATGTTAATATCAGACCTTGTTAGGGAAACACTGGGTACATTCAACAGTATGTTAATATCAGACCTATGTTAATATTCAACAGTATGTTAATATCAGACCTTGTTAGGGAAACACTGGGTACATTCTAACAGTATGTTAATATCAGACCTTGTTAGGGAAACACTGGGTACATTCTAACAGTATGTTAATATCAGACCTTGTTAGGGAAACACTGGGTACATTCAGTATGTTAATATCAGACCTATGTTAATAATCAGACCTTGTTAGAGAAACACTGGGTACATTCTAACAGTATGTTAATATCAGACCTTGTTAGAGAAACACTGGGTACATTCTAACAGTATGTTAATATCAGACCTTGTTAGGGAAATATCAGACAAACACTGGGTACATTCTAACAGTATGTTAATATCAGACCTTGTTAGAGAAACACTGGGTACATTCTAACAGTATGTTAATATCAGACCTTGTTAGGGAAACACTGGGTACATTCTAACAGTATGTTAATATCAGACCTTGTTAGAGAAACACTGGGTACATTCTAACAGTATGTTAATATCAGACCTTGTTAGGGAAACACTGGGTACATTCTAACAGTATGTTAATATCAGACCTTGTTAGGGAAACACTGGGTACATTCTAACAGTATGTTAATATCAGACCTTGTTAGAGAAACACTGGGTACATTCTAACAGTATGTTAATATCAGACCTTGTTAGAGAAACACTGGGTACATTCTAACAGTATGTTAATATCAGACCTTGTTAGGGAAACACTGGGTACATTCTAACAGTATGTTAATATCAGACCTTGTTAGACCTTGTTAGAAACACTGGGTACATTCTAACAGTATGTTAATATCAGACCTTGTTAGTATGTTAATATCAGAAACACTGGGTACATTCTAACAGTATGTTAATATCAGACCTTGTTAGAGAAACACTGGGTACATTCAGTATGTTAATATCAGACCTTGTTAGGGAAACACTGGGTACATTCTAACAGTATGTTAATATCAGACCTTGTTAGGGAAACACTGGGTAATTCACACCTTGTTAGGTGGGTACATTCAACAGTATGTTAATATCAGACCTTGTTAGGGAAACACTGGGTACATTCAACAGTATGTTAATATCAGACCTTGTTAGAGAAACACTGGGTACATTCTAACAGTATGTTAATATCAGACCTTGTTAGAGAAACACTGGGTACATTCTAACAGTATGTTAATATCAGACCTTGTTAGGGAAACACTGGGTACATTCTAACAGTATGTTAATATCAGACCTTGTTAGGGAAACACTGGGTACATTCTAACAGTATGTTAATATCAGACCTGTTAGAGAAACACTGGGTACATTCTAACAGTATGTTAATATCAGACCTTGTTAGAGAAACACTGGGTACATTCTAACAGTATGTTAATATCAGACCTTGTTAGGGAAACTGGGTACACTATGTTAATATCAGACCTTGTTAGAGAAACACTGGGTACATTCAGTATGTTAATATCAGACCTTGTTAGAGAAACACTGGGTACATTCTAACAGTATGTTAATATCAGACCTTGTTAGAGAAACACTGGGTACATTCTAACAGTATGTTAATATCAGACCTTGTTAGGGAAACACTGGGTACATTCTGACAGTATGTTAATATCAGACCTTGTTAGGGAAACACTGGGTACATTCTAACAGTATGTTAATATCAGACCTTGTTAGGGAAACACTGGGTACATTCTAACAGTATGTTAATATCAGACCTTGTTAGGAAACACTGGGTACATTCTAACAGTATGTTAATATCATTCACTACATTCAGTATGTTAATATCAGACCTTGTTAGGGAAACACTGGGTACATTCTAACAGTATGTTAATATCAGACCTTGTTAGGAAACACTGGTATGTACATTCTAACAGTATGTTAATATCAGACCTTGTTAGGAAACACTGGGTACATTCTAACAGTATGTTAATATCAGACCTTGTTAGAGAAACACTGGGTACATTCTAACAGTATGTTAATATCAGACCTTGTTAGAGAAACACTGGGTACATTCTAACAGTATGTTAATATCAGACCTTGTTAGAGAAACACTGGGTACATTCTAACAGTATGTTAATATCAGACCTTGTTAGAGAAACACTGGGTACATTCTAACAGTATGTTAATATCAGACCTTGTTAGAGAAACACTGGGTACATTCTAACAGTATGTTAATATCAGACCTTGTTAGGGAAACACTGGGTACATTCAGTATGTTAATATCAGACCTTGTTAGGGAAACACTGGGTACATTCTAACAGTATGTTAATATCAGACCTTGTTAGAGAAACACTGGGTACATTCTAACAGTATGTTAATATCAGACCTTGTTAGAGAAACACTGGGTTACATTCTAACAGTATGTTAATATCAGACCTTGTTAGGAAACACTGGGTAAACACTGGGTACATTCAACAGTATGTTAATATCAGACCTTGTTAGGGAAACACTGGGTACATTCTAAATATCAGTATGTTAATAATATCAGACCTTGTTAGAGAAACACTTTATGTTAATATCAGGTACATTCTAACAGGTACATTCTAACAGTATGTTAATATCAGACCTTGTTAGGGAAACACTGGGTACATTCTAACAGTATGTTAATATCAGACCTTGTTAGGGAAACACTGGGTACATTCTCAGTATGTTAATATCAGACCTTGTTAGGGAAACACTGGGTACATTCTAACAGTATGTTAATATCAGACCTTGTTAGAAACACTGGGTAAACACTGGGTACATTCTAACAGTATGTTAATATCAGACCTTGTTAGGGAAACACTGGGTACATTCTAACAGTATGTTAATATCAGACCTTGTTAGAGAAACACTGGGTACATTCTAACAGTATGTTAATATCAGACCTTGTTAGAGAAACACTGGGTACATTCAGTATGTTAATATCAGACCTTGTTAGAGAAACACTGTTAATATGTTAATATCAGACCTTGTTAGAGAAACACTGGGTACATTCTAACAGTATGTTAATATCAGACCTTGTTAGAGAAACACTGGGTACATTCTAACAGTATGTTAATATCAGACCTTGTTAGAGAAACACTTGTTTCAGTATGTTAATATCAGACCTTGTTAGAAACACTGGGTACATTCTAACAGTATGTTAATATTAATATCAGACCTTGTTAGGGAAACACTGGGTACATTCTAACAGTATGTTAATATCAGACCTTGTTAGAGAAACACTGGGTACATTCTAACAGTATGTTAATATCAGACCTTGTTAGAGAAACACTGGGTACATTCTAACAGTATGTTAATATCATTCAGACCTTGTTAGAGAAACACTGGGTACATTCTAACAGTATGTTAATATCAGACCTTGTTAGAGAAACACTGGGTACATTCAGTATGTTAATATCAGACCTTGTTAGAGAAACACTGGGTACATTCTAAACACTGGGTACATTCAGTATGTTAATATCAGACCTTGTTAGGAAACACTGGGTACATTCTAACAGTATGTTAATATCAGACCTTGTTAGAGAAACACTGGGTACATTCAACAGTATGTTAATATCAGACCTTGTTAGAGAAACACTGGGTACATTCAGTATGTTAATATCAGACCTTGTTAGGGAAACACTGGGTACATTCAGTATGTTAATATCAGACCTTGTTAGAGAAACACTGGGTACATTCTAACAGTATGTTAATATCAGACCTTGTTAGAGAAACACTGGGTACATTCAGTATGTTAATATCAGACCTTGTTAGGGAAACACTGGGTACATTCAGTATGTTAATATCAGACCTTGTTAGAGAAACACTGGGTACATTCTAACAGTATGTTAATATCAGACCTTGTTAGAGAAACACTGGGTACATTCAACAGTATGTTAATATCAGACCTTGTTAGAAACACTGGGTAATTCACACTGACCTTGTTAGTACATTCTAACAGTATGTTAATATCAGACCTTGTTAGAAACACTGGGTAAACACTGGGTACATTCTAACAGTATGTTAATATCAGACCTTGTTAGGAAACACTGGGTAATTCTAACACACTGGGGGTACATTCTAACAGTATGTTAATATCAGACCTTGTTAGGAAACACTGGGTACATTCTAACAGTATGTTAATATCAGACCTTGTTAGGGAAACACTGGGTACATTCTAACAGTATGTTAATATCAGACCTTGTTAGGGAAACACTGGGTACATTCTAACAGTATGTTAATATCAGACCTTGTTGGAAACACTGGGTACATTCTAACAGTATGTTAATATCAGACCTTGTTAGGGAAACACTGGGTACATTCTAACAGTATGTTAATATCAGACCTTGTTAGAGAAACACTGGGTACATTCTAACAATATCAGTATGTTAATATCAGACCTTGTTAGAGAAACACTGGGTACATTCTAACAGTATGTTAATATCAGACCTTGTTAGGGAAACACTGGGTACATTCAGTATGTTAATATCAGACCTTGTTAGAGAAACACTGGGTACATTCAGTATGTTAATATCAGACCTTGTTAGAGAAACACTGGGTACATTCTAACAGTATGTTAATATCAGACCTTGTTAGGGAAACACTGGGTACATTCTAACAGTATGTTAATATCAGACCTTGTTAGGGAAACACTGGGTACATTCTAACAGTATGTTAATATCAGACCTTGTTAGAGAAACACTGGGTACATTCAGTATGTTAATATCAGACCTTGTTAGAGAAACACTGGGTACATTCTAACAGTATGTTAATATCAGACCTTGTTAGGGAAACACTGGGTACATTCAGTATGTTAATATCAGACCTTGTTAGGAAACACTGGAAACACTTGGGTACATTCAGTATGTTAATATCAGACCTTGTTAGGGAAACACTGGGTACATTCTAGTATGTTAATATCAGACCTTGTTAGAGAAACACTGGGTACATTCAGTATGTTAATATCAGACCTTGTTAGAGAAACACTGGGTACATTCTAACAGTATGTTAATATCAGACCTTGTTAGAGAAACACTGGGTACATTCTAACAGTATGTTAATATCAGACCTTGTTAGACCTTGTTAGAAACACTGGGTACATTCTAACAGTATGTTAATATCAGACCTTGTTAGAGAAACACTGGGTACATTCTAACAGTATGTTAATATCAGACCTTGTTAGAGAAACACTGGGTACATTCTAACAGTATGTTAATATCAGACCTTGTTAGGGAAACACTGGGTACATTCAGTATGTTAATATCAGACCTTGTTAGAGAAACACTGGGTACATTCTCAGTATGTTAATATCAGACCTTGTTAGGGAAACACTGGGTACATTCTAACAGTATGTTAATATCAGACCTTGTTAGAAACACTGGGTAAACACTGGGTACATTCAACAGTATGTTAATATCAGACCTTGTTAGAGAAACACTGGGTACATTCAGTATGTTAATATCAGACCTTGTTAGAGAAACACTGGGTACATTCTAACAGTATGTTAATATCAGACCTTGTTAGGGAAACACTGGGTACATTCAGACCTTGTTAAAACACTGTATATGTTAATATCAGACCTTGTTAGAGAAACACTGGGTACATTCTAACAGTATGTTAATATCAGACCTTGTTAGAGAAACACTGGGTACATTCAGTATGTTAATATCAGACCTTGTTAGGGAAACACTGGGTACATTCTAACAGTATGTTAATATCAGACCTTGTTAGAGAAACACTGGGTACATTCTAACAGTATGTTAATATCAGACCTTGTTAGGGAAACACTGGGTACATTCTAACAGTATGTTAATATCAGACCTTGTTAGAGAAACACTGGGTACATTCTAACAGTATGTTAATATCAGACCTTGTTAGGGAAACACTGGGTACATTCTAACAGTATGTTAATATCAGACCTTGTTAGAGAAACACTGGGTACATTCAGTATGTTAATATCAGACCTTGTTAGAGAAACACTGGGTACATTCAGTATGTTAATATCAGACCTTGTTAGGGAAACACTGGGTACATTCTAACAGTATGTTAATATCAGACCTTGTTAGAGAAACACTGGGTACATTCTAACAGTATGTTAATATCAGACCTTGTTAGGGAAACACTGGGTACATTCTACTATGTACAGTGTTGTAACATTGTGCGAATAGTTGAAGTACGAAAGGGAAAATAAATATGGGTTGTATTTACAATGGTGTTTGTTCACTGGTTCCCATTTTCTTGTGGCAACAGGACACAAATCTTGCTGCTGTGATGCACTCTGTGCTATTTCACCTAATAGATATGGGAGTTTATCAGAATTGGATTTATTTTCAAATTATTTGTAGGTCTGTGTAATCTGAGGGAAGTTTGTGTCTCTAATATGGTCATACATTTCCACTTAATTTTGTGGGCACTGTGTACATAGCCTGTCTTCTCTTGAGAGCCAAGTCTGCCTATGGTGGCTTCTTTCAATAGCAAGGCTACACTCACTGAGTCTGTTCATAGTCAAAGCTTTTCTTAATTTTGGTTCAGTCACAGTGGTCAGGTATTCTGCAGTGTCTCAATTTGGTGTTTGTCCTACTTTGTGAACCCCAAACTTCACAACCATAGGGGGTTCTATAACTGATTCAAGTATTTTTAGCAAGATCCTAATTGGGATGTCAAATTGTATGTTCTCTCTCTTTCTCTCACCCCCCCCCCCTCTCTCTCTCAGCTGTGTTGAGAAAGTCAGAGAGGTGTACCCTCAGAGTTGAGAGCACAGTCTAGGAAAGTGTGTCACCTGTTTTCCTCACAGGTAGAACTCGCCCCTAACCACAGATCTAGGATAACATTACCCTACTGCTAATCCCAGCCTTATCCATTAGGGGGATAAAAAAAATATCTGACCCAGTATCAGTGCTTAGGGAAAACAACTACTGTACCTCCTTTATGTTCCTCCTGCTGGGGAGTGGTGACTCTGGGGTTGTTTTGTCAGGTCTGTTTATGTTCTGTGTGACTCTGGGCTTGTTGGTCAGGTCTGTCTCTGTTCTGTGTGACTCTGGGCTTGTTGGTCAGGTCTGTCTCTGTTCTGTGTGCCTCTGGGCTTGTTGGTCAGGTCTGTCTCTGTTCTGTGTGACTCTGGGCTTGTTTTGTCAGGTCTGTTCTGTCTCTGTTCTGTGTGCCTCTGGGCTTGTTGGTCATATGTTCTGTGTGCCTCTGGGCTTGTTGGTCAGGTCTGTCTCTGTTCTGTGTGCCTCTGGGCTTGTTGGTCAGGTCTGTCTCTGTTCTGTGTGACTCTGGGCTTGTTGGTCAGGTCTGTCTCTGTTCTGTGTGCCTCTGGGCTTGTTGGTCAGGTCTGTCTCTGTTCTGTGTGACTCTGGGCTTGTTGGTCAGGTCTGTCTCTGTTCTGTGTGACTCTGGGCTTGTTGGTCAGGTCTGTTTATGTTCTGTGTGACTCTGGGCTTGTTGGTCAGGTCTGTCTCTGTTCTGTGTGCCTCTGGGCTTGTTGGTCAGGTCTGTTTATGTTCTGTGTGACTCTGGGCTTGTTGGTCAGGTCTGTTTATGTTCTGTGTGCCTCTGGGCTTGTTGGTCAGGTCTGTCTCTGTTCTGTGTGCCTCTGGGCTTGTTGGTCAGGTCTGTTTATGTTCTGTGTGCCTCTGGGCTTGTTGGTCAGGTCTGTCTCTGTTCTGTGTGCCTCTGGGCTTGTTGGTCAGGTCTGTTTATGTTCTGTGTGCCTCTGGGCTTGTTGGTCAGGTCTGTCTCTGTTCTGTGTGCCTCTGGGCTTGTTGGTCAGGTCTGTCTCTGTTCTGTGTGACTCTGGGCTTGTTGGTCAGGTCTGTTTATGTTCTGTGTGACTCTGGGCTTGTTGGTCAGGTCTGTCTCTGTTCTGTGTGCCTCTGGGCTTGTTGGTCAGGTCTGTTTATGTTCTGTGTGACTGGGCTTGTTGGTCAGGTCTGTTTATGTTCTGTGTGACTCTGGGCTTGTTGGTCAGGTCTGTCTCTGTTCTGTGTGACTCTGGGCTTGTTGGTCAGGTCTGTTTATGTTCTGTGTGCCTCTGGGCTTGTTGGTCAGGTCTGTCTCTGTTCTGTGTGACTCTGGGCTTGTTGGTCAGGTCTGTCTCTGTTCTGTGTGACTCTGGGCTTGTTGGTCAGGTCTGTTTATGTTCTGTGTGCCTCTGGGCTTGTTGGTCAGGTCTGTCTCTGTTCTGTGTGCCTCTGGGCTTGTTGGTCAGGTCTGTCTCTGTTCTGTGTTACTCATATGTATATACTGTACTCTATACCATCTACTGCATCTTGCCATCTTGATGTAATGTATCACTAGCCACTTTAATCAATGCCACTTTATATAATGTTTACATAACCTACATTACTCATCTCATATGTATATACTGTACTCTATACCATCTACTGCATCTTGCCTATGCCATTCTGTACCATCACTCATTCATATATATATTTTTAATGTACATGTTCTTATTCATTCCTTTACACTTGTGTGTATAAGGTAGTTGTTGTGAAATTGTTAGGTTAGATTACTCGTTGGATATTACTGCATTGTTGGAACTAGAAGCACAAGCATTTCACTACACTCACATTAACATCTGCTAACCATGTGTATGTGACAAATAACATTTGATTTGATTTGATTTGTTGGTCAGGTCTGTCTCTGTACTGTGTGACTCTGGATTGGCCTGTTGGTGTCTGCTTGTGTCTGTGTCTTGTTCTGTATTAGAGACATCTGCAGTCAGGGACTTAACACGATTACTCAGCAGCCACCATGGCCATGGGGGTTTGGCCAGGGAGATGGAGGACATGAAAGGGGGGTGAACGCTCATCTGGGGGGAAGAGTGGAAACTGCACATCTTATCAGAGAGCACAGTGTCCTACAGAAGACCATTAGAGTTTCAAGTCGCTCTCCTTCCCCCTCTCTCCTATTTCTCTCTCTCTATCTTTTTCTCCTGCTCTCTCTCATTTCCTGTCTCTGTCTGACTCCTTTCCTCTCTTTCTCTCCTTCCTTTTAAAATATATTTTTAAACAATACAACACATCCACATATCAACAACAACATACAGACTCTCACCAACATCCACAACATCCCCCCTGCCCAGAGCCATCTGCGCACACCCCTATCTCCAGTGCCCACATCACTCTCCGTCACATGGCCTCAAACTGCACCATTTTGTTTCTCTCCATCGCCCACAGACTTTCAGCATGTAGATAATAAAGCATTTGGCCTTTCCATTGGGTTAAACGATGGAGGATTGGTTGATTTTTGTTGTTGTTGATATTTTGTTGTTTTTCAAGATGATCAGGTATCTCACTGCAGTTGAGAACAAGTTCTCATTTGCAACTGCGACCTGGCCAAGATAAAGCATAGCAGACACATACAACAACACAGAGTTACACATGGAATAAACAAACATACACACAATAATACAGTAGAAACAAGAAAACAAAAAGTATACAAACAGTGTGTGGTAATGAGGTAAGATTAAGGGAGGTAAGGCAATAAACAGGCCGTAGTGGCGAAGTAATTACAATTTAGCAATTAAACACTGGAGTGATAGATATGCAGAAGATGAATGTGCAAGTAGAGATACAGATACTGGGGTGCAAAGGATCAAGATAAATAAATAAATACAGTATGTGGACAGACAATAGTCAAAATGTTTATTCACAAGAGTACTCTAGTCCATTATACAAAAACATCAATTTTATACTTGCTCCTTACTTACGCACATACTTTCACACAAACAGTAGGTGAGTTTTATCCTTCTCCATAGTTCTCACCACTGTGTATCACTAACCAGACGACAGTTACATTCCCCTGAGATTAGGGAAACCTTGAGAAGTACTCCCTGTCCTCATACATTTCTCAGAGTTCTAGCCAGGTCTGTTCAAACACAGTTTAATTGTTCTCTGTATGTTCCTAGGCACACACATAGACACACATTTATCTCCCTCCCAGTCCAACCTAGTTGGATTTATGTTTAATACTTTAATTATTCCTTATACATGCTACATCACTATAATCCCTAATGGTTCAGTTTCAGGGTAGAATTATTTAATCATTACCTCTAAACATATAAATTATTTTATCAAAACTTCCGACTTCCAACTGTATGCTGAGCACTTGTTGGCTGCTTTTCCCTCACTCTGCGGTTCGACTCATCCCAAACCATCTCAATTTGGTTGAGGTCGGTGGATTGTGGAGGCCAGGTAATCTAATGCAGCACTCCATCACTCCCCTTGTTGGTAAAATAGCCCTTACACAGCCTGGAGGTGTGTTGGGTCATTGTCCTGTTGAAAAACAAATGATAGTCCCACTAAGCCCAAACCAGATGGGATGGCGTATCACTGCAAAATGCTGTGGTAGCCATGCTGGTTAAGTATGCCTAGAATTCTAAATAAATCACAGACTGTTTCACCAGCAAATCACACCTCACAAAGACACAGTGGTTGGAACCAAAAATCTCAAATTTGGACTCCAGACCATTGCTCGTGCTTCTTGGCCCAAGCAAGTCTCTTCTTCTTATTGGTGTCCTTTAGTGGTAGTTTCTTTGCAGAAATTTGACCATGAAGGCCTTATTCACACAGTCTCCTCTGAACAGTTGATGTTGAGATGTGTCTGTTACTTGAACTCTGTGAAGCATTTATTTGGGCTGCAATTTCTGAGGCTGGAAACTCTAATGAACTTATCCTCTGCAGCAGAAGTAACTCTGGGTCTTCCTTTCCTGTGGCGGTCCTCATGAGAGCCAGTTTCATCATAGCGCTTGATGGTCTTTGCGACTGCACTTGAAGAAACTTTCAATGTTCTTGACATTTTCTGTATTGAGTGACCTTCAGGTCTTAAAGTAATGATGTCGTTTCTGTTTGCTTATTTGAGCTGTTCTTGCCATAAAATGGACTTGGTCTTTTACCAAATAGGCCGATCTTCTGTATACAAGTGAAATAATCTGTCTGTAAACAATTGTTGGAAAAATTACTGCCATGCACAAAGTAGATGCCCTAACCGACTTGCCAAAACTATAGTTTGTTAACAAGAAATGTGTGGAGAGGTTGAAAAACAAGTTTTAATGACTCCAACCTAAGTGTATGTAAACTTCCAACTTCAACTGTATATAATCTTTACACACAAAAATACATAAACTGTGTTAAAGTGCACCTTCAAACACCAACTGAATGGGACAGACTTTTGGAATGGAGCCTGCGGCCCTTTGAACCTGAATTACTACATATAACATTATCTCAAAGCCCTTGTTGACAACACATGATTTATGTGAAAACTCTCACGTTGGGATTCCGTCCTCCATGGTCTTAATTCATCATGTTTTAATCACGTCAGATCATATTGATAGTAATAAATGGAACAGGTCATATTAACTGTCCATTCAGCAGTAGTTAGTTCAACCATTGAAGTGTTAAGAGCTGATCAACGAGGGTTAATCTAGTAGAACACCAGGAGATCCACATACAGCAGCTCCCCTCATCACAACTCATTCAGCCATATCCTGAAGGACATATTACAACCCTACTCACTATCTAACACATTACTCATCTAATACACTGGCACACACTCTCTCTCCCTCTCTCTCTCTCTCTCTCTCCCTCTCTCTCTCTCTCTCTCTCTCTCTCTCCCTCCCTCCCTCTTTCTCTCTCTCTCTCCCTCTCTCTCTCTCTTTCTCACACACTCTCTCTCCCTCTCTCACTCACTCACTCACTCACTCACTCACTCACTCACTCACCACTCACTCACTCACTCACTCACCCTCTCTCTCTCTCTCTCTCTCTCTCTCTCTCTCTCTCTCTCTCTCACACACACACACACACTCTCTGTCCCTCACTCACTCACTCACTCACTCACTCACTCACTCACTCACTCACTCTCACTCACTCACTCACTCTCTCTCTCTCTCTCTCTCACACACACACACACTCTCTGTCCCTCTCTCACTCACTCACTCACTCACTCACTCACTCACTCACTCACTCACTCACTCTCTCTCTCTTCTTACTCTCTCTCTTCTCACTCACTCACTCACTCACTCACTCTCCCTCTCTCTCTCTCTCTCTCTCTCTCTCTCTCTCTCTCTCTCTCTCTCTCTCCTCACTCACCTACTCACTCACTCTCTCTCTCTCTCTCTCTCTCTCTCTCTCTCTCTCTCTCTCTCTCTCTCTCACTCACTCACTCACTCACTCACTCACTCACCACTCACTCACTCACTCTCTCTCCCTCTCTCCCCCACCTTGACACAACACAAATAACTGGCTCAAACTTTTAAGAAGGCACAACTGTTAATTGAAATGCATTCCAGGTGACTACCTCATGAAGCATGTTGAGAGAATGCCAAGAGGGTGCAATGCTCTCATCAAAGAAAAGGGTGGGTATTGGAAGAATCTAAAATATAAAATATATTTAGATTTGTTTAACACTTTTTGGTTACTACATGATTCCATAAGTGTTATTTCATTGTTTTGATGTTTTGTAGAAAATAGTAAAAATAAAGAACCCTTGAATGAGTAGGTGTAACTTTTGACCGGTAGTGTATATCTATATTTTGTTACCCCCTTTTCTCCCCAATGTCAATCTTGTCTCATCCTCCGAAACATGACCTGCTTAACCTGGAAGCCAGCCGCACCAATGTGTCCGAGGAAACACCGTTCAGCTCTAACGACTGAGGTTCGAGGTTCGAGCCTGCAGGCGCCCATCCTGCCACAAGAAGTCACTAGAGCCCGATGAGCCGAGTAAAGCACCTCTGGCCAAACCCTCCCCTAACCCGGACGATGCTGGTCCAAACCCTCCCCTAACCCGGACGATGCTGGGCCAAACCCTCCCCTAACCCTGACGATGCTGGTCCAAACCCTCCCTAACCCGGACGATGCTGGTCCAAACCCTCCCCTAACCCGGACGATGCTGGTCCAAACCCTCCCTAACCCGGACGATGCTGGTCCAAACCCTCCCCTAACCCGGACGAAGCTGGGCCAAACCCTCCCTAACCCGGATGACGCTGGGCCAAACCCTCCCCTAACCCGGACGACGCTGGGCCAAACCCTCCCCTAACCCGGACGATGCTGGTCCAAACCCTCCCCTAACCCGGACGATGCTGGTCCAAACCCTCCCCTAACCCGGACGATGCTGGGCCAAACCCTCCCCTAACCCGGACGATGCTGGGCCAAACCCTCCCCTAACCCGGACGATGCTGGGCCAAACCCTCCCCTAACCCGGACGATGCTGGTCCAATTGTGCGCCGCCCTATGGGACTCCCGATCACAACCGGTTGTGATACAGCCCAGGATCAAACCTGAGTCTGTATTGATGCCTCTACTACTGCGATGCAGTACCTTAGACCACTGCACCACCCAGGAGGTCAGCGAGTATACTTTTTGGTGGGGTAATTGGTATTACACAGAATGAATATCTAAACTTTGGGAGCCATGCCATTCTAAAGAGGTCTATTCTACCTGTTATATTTATGGGAAGATTATTCCATTTAATTACATCTGCTTTCATATGGTTGAGTAATGGGATAAAGTTATCTTTACGGAACAAAATGTGGAAAAGGTCGAAGGTTCTGAGTACTTTCCGAATGCACTGTATTTGTTGTTTATTGTTACTTATTAAGCATCCTAAGTATTTTATATGTTTTGTGGACCACTTAAAGGATTGCAGGAGATCATGAGTTATTCTTTTTCCTATTGCCATTATTTCGTTTTTTTCCCACATACATTTCAATACTGAGATTTTAGAGTATTCCTGAAAAAAAAATTGCAAGGGGGTCATTACATTTTCAACATTGATCAGATATACCACGAGATCATCTGCAAATAAGTTTAGTTTATATTAATGTTTGCCAATACTGATACCTATTACTTTGGGTCCTGTCTAATTCTTTTTGCATGCGGTTCAATTGCCAGTGCCAACAGGAGAAGAGACAGGACATCTCTGTCTTGTGCTCCTTTCTAAAGCAATTTCACCAGATAATGTATTATTTGTGTATATTTTTGCTTTAGGATATTTATATAATATTTTTATTACATGTATTATTTTAGCTGGAAAGTTGAAAGCTTCCAAAGTTTTGAATAGAAAAGGCTATTCAAGGCCTCCCGAGTGGCGCAGCGGTCGAAGGCACTGCATCGCAGGGCTTGAGGCATGACTACAGACCCGGGTTCTATCCCAGGCTGTGTCACAACCGGCCATGACCCAGAGTCCCATAGGGCGGTACACAATTGGACCAGTATCGAACCCGGGTTAGGGGAGGATTTGGCTGGGGGGGCTTTCCTTGGCTCATCATGCTCTAGCGACTCCTTGTGGTGGGCCGGGCACCTGCAAGCTGACTTCAGTCATCAGTTGGACAGTGTTTCCTCTGACACATTGGTGCAGCTGGCTTCCAGGTTAAGTGTGTGGGTGTTAAGAAGCGCGGTTTGGCGGGTCATGTTTCGGAGGACGCATGGTTCTCGACCTTCACCTCTCTCGAGCCCGTTGGGGAGCTGTAGCGATGAGACAAGATCGAAAAAGGGGGTAAAATACAAAGACAATGAAAGAAAAGCCCATTCAAAACGGTCCAAAGATATTTCAGCATCAACAGCCATTATTGATACATCTATATGTTGTTTTTTAGCGTTTAGTATTCAACTGAAACATATTCTTCTATTTGTTTGTAAGTGTCTATCTTTAATAAACCCTGTTTGATTGATATGTATGAAGACTGGTAAGACTTTTGACATTTTATTGCTTATAAGCTTTGTTATTATATTATTGTCACAATTTATTAAACTTATGGGTCTATAATCAGCAGGACTCACCCAGATTTAGCTGGTTTTAATATAAATTAAATAAGTGTTTGAAACGTGGAACTCCTTCCGTCTCTCGCTCTGGTCTGTTGTGACAGCAGAGTCCCTAGCAGAGCAGGGGAGGTGGGGGATTTGGGGGGTAAGAGGAAGGTGAGGAGGATGGAAGGAGAAGTTTTACAGACACACACACCTAGAGCACACACACACTCCCAAAGAACATACAGTCAGTGGCTGTGGACAGGATTGGGTGAGAGGGGGAGGCAGGGTGAGGGAGGGGTTAGATGGTGTTGTCAGGCCGGGAGCCAAAGAGGGTTTAGAGGTGTCCTATTATAGCGCACCAGGAGACATCCGCTAGCTAATCCCCTGCCAGTTTACATCTTCACCTGTGAAAAGGCCTCACCTATCTTTGGCCTTCAATTTCCTCTACTCACTTTCCTACATCTATCCCTCTCTCTCTCTCTCTCTTTGTTAGTCCTTTATTTCCACACACCTTCTATCTCATCCCTCCCTCCTGCCTATTCCCTTTTCCCTCTGTGGGTTTTGACCACTGGTACTGTACCCCACTAGTTAACACAGCCACAAAGTCTAAATTGATTACACAAATGTGCTTTTTGGTCTTAATTTAAGGTTATGGTTAGGCATAAGGTTAGCAGGTGGTTAATGTTAGGGGTAAGGTTAGGGTAAGGTTTCAAATTAAATCTTAAGATAAAAGGTACAAATGTGTGGGGTTATGCCATAATTATGACTTTGTGGATGTGTTAACTAGTGACGACACTTTGCTCTCCTCCCTCCCTCTCCCACTTCCCTCCCTCTCTCCCTCTTCCTCCCACTTCCCTCCCTCTCTCCCTCTTCCTCCTCTCCTATTGTTCTGTGGTGTAAACCCGGTGGTGCTCAGTCATTCCCATTGACAGATTACCTTCTTAATGGAATTTAAATATTTAGTTTTTCCTTGTGGCGATTCATCCAGGAAAAGAGTGACAGCAGCACGGGGGAGAGAGGAGGAAGAGGAAGGGAGGACTGTGTAGAGGTGTGTGGAATGAAGAGGAAGGATGGACTGTGTAGAGGTGTGTGGAATGAAGAGGAAGGATGGACTGTGTAGAGGTGTGTGGAATGAAGAGGAAGGATGGACTGTGTAGAGGTGTGTGGAATGAAGAGGAAGGATGGACTGTGTAGAGGTGTGTGGAATGAAGAGAAAGGATGGACTGTGTAGAGGTGTGTGGAATGAAGAGGAAGGATGGACTGTGTAGAGGTGTGTGGAATGAAGAGGAAGGTGGAGGAGGGTCTAGGGAGAGAGAGAAGGAGGGATGGTCAATTCCTCTGATGGTGCAGGTCTGAATCACTTATGTTTGAATTTGTTTTTGGATGTCTTTCAGAAAGAGGGAGGGCGGATCTTGGGAAGAGAGAGAAAGAGGGAGTGAGGGATAGAAGAGTGGCAGTGTCACACACATACACTCACACACACACACACACACACACACACACACACACACACACACACACACACACACACACACACACACACACACACACACACACACACACACACACACACACACACACACACACACACACACACACACAAACACACACAAACTTCTGTACTGTACTCTCTCTCACTCTCTTTGACTCACACACAGGATCTTTCTCTCTCTTCCTTCCTGTTGTCTCTATCTCTTCCCCTGTGTCCCTACCTCTCCCTCCCTCCCTACCTCTCCCTCCCTCCCTCCCTCCCTACCTCCCTACCTCTCCCTCCCTCCCTACCTCTCCCTCCCTCCCTACCTCTCCCTCCCTCCCTCCCTCCCTCCCTCCCTCCCTCCCTCCCTACCTCTCCCTCCCTCCCTCCCTACCTCTCCCTCCCTCCCTCCCTCCCTACCCTCCCTCCCTCCTCTCCCTCCCTCCCTCCCTCCCTCCCTCCCTCCCTCCCTCCCTCCCTCCCTCCCTCCCTCCCTACCTCCCTCCCTCCCTCCCTCCCTACCTCTCCCTCCCTCCCTACCTCTCCCTCCCTCCCTACCTCCCTCCCTACCTCTCCCTCCCTCCCTCCCTACCTCTCTCTCCCTACCTCTCCCTCCCTCCCTACCTCCCTCTCCCTCCCTCCCTACCTCTCCCTCCCTCCCTACCTCTCCCTCCCTCCCTCCCTCCCTACCTCTCCCTCCCTCCCTCCCTCCCTACCTCTCCCTCCCTCCCTACCTCTCCCTCACTACCTCTCCCTCCCTCCCTCCCTACCTCTCCCTCCCTCCCTACCTCTCCCTCCCTCCCTCCCTCCCTCCCTACCTCTCCCTCCCTCCCTACCTCTCTCCCTCCCTCCCTCCCTCCCTCCCTCCCTCCCTCCCTCCCTCCCTCCCCCTCCCTCCCTCCCTCCCTCCCTCCCTCCTCTCCCTCCCTCCCTCCCTACCTCTCCCTCCCTCCCTACCTCTCCCTCCCTCCCTCCCTACCTCTCCCTCCCTCCCTCCCTACCTCTCCCTCCCTCCCCCTCCCTCCCTCCCCCTCCCTCCCTACCTCTCCCTCCCTCCCTCCCTCCCTACCTCTCCCTCCCTCCCTCCCTCCCTCCCTCCCCCTCCCTCCCTCCCTCCCTCCCTCCCTCCCTCCCTCCCTACCTCTATTTTCCTCCCTGCCTGCCTGCCTCCCTCCCTACCTCTCCCTCCCTCCCTACCTCTCCCTCCCTCCCTCCCTCCCTACCTCTCCCTCCCTCCCTCCCTCCCTCCCTACCTCTCCCTCCCTCCCTACCTCTCTTTTCCTCCCTCCCTGCCTGCCTCCCTCCCTCTCTTTTCCTCCCTCCCTCCCTCCCTACCTCTCCCTCCCTCCCTCCCTACCTCTCCCTCCCTCCCTCCCTCCCTACCTCTCCTTCCCTCCCTACCTCTCTTTTCCTCCCTCCCTCCCTCCCTCCCTCCCTCCCTCCCTCCCTCCCTCCCCTCCCTCCCTCTCTTTCCCTCCCTCCCTCCCTCCCCTCCCTCCCTCCCTCCCTCCCTCCCTCCCTCCCTCCCTCCCTCCCTCCCTCCCTCCCTCCCTCCCTCCCTCCCTCCCTCCCTCCCTCCCTCCCTCCCTCTCCCTACCTCTCTTTTCCTCCCTCCCTCCCTCCCTCCCTCCCTCTTTCCCTCCCTCCCTCCCTCCCTCCCTCCCTCCCTCCCTCCCTCCCTCCTCCCTTTTCCTCCCTCCCTCCCTCCCTCCCTCCCTCCCTCCCTACCTCTCCCTCCCTCCCTCCCTACCTCCCTCCCTCCCCCCTCCCTCCCTACCTCTCTTTTCCTCCCTCCCTCCCTCCCTCCCTACCTCTCCCTCCCTCCTCTCCCTCCCTCCCTCCCTCCCTCCTTTCCCTCCCTCCCTCCCTCCCTCCCTCCCTCCTCCCTCCCTCCCTCCCTCCCTCCCCTCCCTCCCTCCCTCCCTCCCTCCCTCCCTACCTCTCTTTTCCTCCCTCCCTGCCTGCCTCCCTCACTCCCGCTCCCTCTTTCTTTATCTCTTTCTCTCTTGCTGGGGATTCTAATTAAGCTTGGCTGGTCTTTGATGTTGTCGCCTTGGCAACAGTCACCATGACGAGGCTGGGTCTGCAAAACACCCGCTCTCACTCGTTCTCGTTCTCTCTCTCTCTCTCTCTCTCGCTCTCTCTCACTCTCTTTCATGCACACATACACACACACTGACTGACATGCAGCATTCACAAAACATTTTACCTACAATACACAAGTGTGCAGAACACAATGACTCCTTGCGACACACACCAACGACATGATGAATGCTCCTTTTGTCTTTTCACCAGTGGCACCAGTTGCATGCTACACTGTCACGCAAACAGAGACATCTACTCTGAAAGCTGAAAGTGTATTTGTGCTTTCTATCCAGCAGTGATCCACTGCTGTTGTGTCATTCTGCTACTAGAGCACAAGGAGTTTCACTAGCCTGGGTGACTGTGTCTGCTTTCAACCAGGCCACAGGCTGTAGCTGTCTCACCAAGGTAAGTTGGCCGGAGCAGACACAGACACCTGGGCGAGAATGTTACCACTAGTGAACTCTCTTTTAGTGTCACATTTCAGTTTAACTATCTGTATCATTCATCCGTTCTCTCTCTCTCTCTCTCTCTCTCTCTCTCTCTCTCTCTCAATTCAATTCAATTCAAGGGCTTTATTGGCATGGGAAACATGTGTTAACATTGCCAAAGCAAGTGAGGTAGACAACATACAAAGTGAATATATAAAGTGAAAAACAACAAAAATTAACAGTAAACATTACACATACAACAGTTTCAAAACAGTAAAGACATTACAAATGTCATATTATATATATATATATATATATATATATACATATATATATATATATATATATATATATATATATATATATATATATATATATATATATATACATACATATACACAATGTACAAATAATTAAAGGACACAAGATAAAATAAATAAGCATAAATATGGGTTGTATTTACAATGGTGTTTGTTCTTCACTGGTTGCCCTTTTCTCGTGGCAACAGGTCACAAATCTTGCTGCTGTGATGGCACACTGTGGAATTTCACCCAGTAGGTATGGGAGTTTTTCAAAATTGGATATGTTTTCGAATTCTTTGTGGATCTGTGTGATCTGGGGGAAATATGTCTCTCTAATATGGTCAATGGGCAATGGGCTCTATGACTGATTCAAGTATTTTTAGCCAAATCCTAATTGGTATGTTGAAATTTATGTTTCTTTTGATGGCATAGAATGCCCTTCTTGCCTTGTCTCTCAGATCGTTCACACCTTTGTGGAAGTTACCTGTGGCGCTGATGTTTAGGCCAAGGTATGTATAGTTTTTGTGTGCTCTAGGGCAACAGTGTCTCTTTGTATTTGTGGTCCTGGTGACTCACCATTATTTTGGTCTTACTGAGATTTACTGTCAGGGCCCAGGTCTGACAGAATCTGTGCATAAGATCTAGGTGCTGCTGTAGGCCCTCCTTGGTTGGTGACAGAAGCACCAGATCATCAGCAAACAGCAGACATTTGACTTCTTCTAGCAGGGGGAGGCTGCTCTTTTCTAGTGCCCGCGCCAGTTCGTTGATATATATGTTGAAGAGGTGGGGCTTAAGCTGCATCCCTGTCTAACCCCACGACCCTGTGTGAAGAAATGTGTGTGTTTTTGCCAATTTTAACTGCACACTTGTTGTTTGTGTACATGGATTTTATAATGTCGTATGTTTTACCCCCAACACCACTTTCCATCAGTTTGTATAGCAGACCCTCTTTGAGTCGAAGGCTTTTTGAAATCAACAAAGCATGAGAAGACTTTGCCTTTGTTTTGGTTTGTTTGGTTGTCAATTAAGGTGTGCTGAATACATGGTCTGTTGTACGGTAATTTGGTAAAAGCCAATTTGACATTTTGCTCAGTACATTGTTTTCATTGAGGAAATGTACTCTGCTGTTAATAATAATGCAGAGGATTTTCCCAAGGTTACTGTTGACACATATTCCACGGTAGTTATTGGGGTCAAATTTGTCTCTTTTGTGGATTGGGGTGATCAGTCCTTGGTTCCAAATATTGGGAAGATGCCAGAGCTAAGTATGATGTTAAAGAGTTTTAGTCTAGCCAGTTGGAATTTGTTGTCTGTATATTTGATCATTTCATTGAGGATACCATCGACACCACAGGCCTTTTTGGGTTGGAGGGTTTTTATTTTGTCCTGTAACTCATTCAATGTAATTGGAGAATCCAGTGGGTTCTGGTAGTCTTTAATAGTTGATTCTAAGATCTGTAGTTGATCATGTATATGTTTTGCTCTTTGTTCCCTGTCTGTCTTTCTATTTCTCTCTCCCTATCCCTTGTTCTTCAGTCTGGTAGTGGCTGTACATTAAATCCTGCTACAGTGCAGGCCAGTTGAGGCCCCTCCAGATGAGTTGTGACTTCTGGTTGGTCCTGTACTGTGCTAGTTCTGTTGTTTGACCCTCTCATAGTGTTTGTTTTGTATGATGAGACAAAGTGTGTGGGATAAAAACCTCTCCAGATGAATCATGCTGATACAGACATGCTGCTCTCTCTCTCTTTCAACTCTGACTGTTCCTCTCTGCCCACCAGCATCTGTTCAACCTTTCATTTAAAACAGGGACTTCCCATACCTCGCTCCATCGCTCAGGTCTCTGCCTGTCTGTCTCTCCTCTTTCTCCATGTCTCCTTCTTTTCTCTCTTTCTCATTCCCTACCTTCTTTTTCCCCTATCTCTAACTCCTCCCCCTCTCCTTCTCCATATCTCCCCCTCTCTCGTATTCTCTCTTCATCTCCCCCGTCTGTCTCTTCCTGAAGGGATGGTCTCTACTAAAACCCTGCTCTTAGCTCTTCCTCATAACAACCGCCCCGGCGACAGTATCAACAGTAACCACAGCAATTAAGAAAGCAAACAACATCAACTGAGCAGGAAAAAAACAGCAATTAAAGCATTATGGCTAGAGTGTGTTCATAATGATGCCAGAAATACATCCATAATGATGTCTCAAAGTAATGCTGTGACTGGGGTAATGGGATCACTTAGGTTCCTGGGGTGTTAGCAGACAGTTAGCAGGCAGTTAGCAAACAGTTAGCAGACAGTTAGCAGAAAGTAAGCTGAGAGTTAGCAGACAATTAGCTGAGTTAGCTGAGAGTTAGCAGACAGTAGCCTACAATTAGCAGACAGTTAGCAGACAGTTGCCTGAGAGTTAGCAGACAGTTAGCTGAGAGTTAGCAGACAGTTATCTGAGAGTTAGCAGACAGTTAGCTGAGAGTTAGCAGACAATTAGCTGAGTTAGCTGAGAGTTAGCAGACAGTTAGCCTACAATTAGCAGACAGTTAGCAGACAGTTGCCTGAGAGTTAGCAGACAGTTAGCTGAGAGTTAGCAGACAGTTAGCCGACAGTTAGCAGACAGTTAGTAGACAGTTAGCAGACAGCTCACAGACAGTTAGATGACAGTTTGTTTTTTATGAGGGAAAGGGGAACAAAGCAGTCTAAACATCAATAGTGTCACTACATTCTAACACCTTCCTCTCATCAAAACAAAGATAAATCCACTGTGATTATGCAAAGCCATTATATTGACTACTACAGGCACTAACACTGTAATCATGTACCAAACTACCGATGGTGATGATGATGGTGACCATGATGATGATGTCGACGTTCATTACTAAGTAATTACAAAGTGGTTAAAATGCTACCTCCGCTCTAACCAGCCCTCGTTCTTTCTTCCTGTCCCTTGTCCCTCCTCTTCCCTACCACAGCTCTTCGTCATCGACAACGGAGCGGACGACTGGCGCATCGCCATGACGTTGAATCGGGTGTTGCTGATATCGTTGGAGCTACTGGTGTCGGCGGTGCATCCGGTGCCCGGGGACTTTAAGTTCCAGTGGCGGGCACGTCTGGCGTTCTCTTACGCCCCGTCCCAGGCTGAGGCTGACCTGGACATGGTGCTGAGTGTTCCCATGTTCCTCCGCCTCTACCTCATCGCCCGCGTCATGCTGCTGCACAGCAAACTGTTCACTGATGCCTCCTCACGGAGCATAGGGGCCCTCAATAAGGTGTGTGTGTTTACTGATGCCTCCTCACGGAGCATAGGGGCCCTCAATAAGGTGTGTGTGTTTACTGATGCCTCCTCACGGAGCATAGGGGCCCTCAATAAGGTGTGTGTTTTACTGATGCCTCTCTCGCTAGCATAGGGGCCCTCAATAAGGTGTGTGTGTTTACTGATGCCTCCTCGCAGTGCATAGGGGCCCTCAATAAGGTGTGTGTGTTTACTGATGCCTCCTCACGGAGCATAGGGGCCCTCAATAAGGTGTGGTGTTCACTGATGCCTCCTCACGGAGCATAGGGGCCCTCAATAAGGTGTGTGTGTTTACTGATGCCTCCTCACGGAGCATAGGGGCCCTCAATAAGGTGTGTGTGTTTACTGATGCCTCCTCACGGAGCATAGGGGCCCTCAATAAGGTGTGTGTGTTTACTGATGCCTCCTCACTGGAGCAAGGGGCCCTCAATAAAACAGTGTGTTTACTGATGCCTCCTCACGGAGCATAGGGGCCCTCAATAAGGTGTGTGTGTTTACTGATGCCTCCTCACGGAGCATAGGGGCCCTCAATAAGGTGTGTGTGTTTCTAATGCCTCCTCACGGAGCATAGGGGCCCTCAATAAGGTGTGTGTGTTCACTGATGCCTCCTCACGGAGCATAGGGGCCCTCAATAAGGTGTGTGTGTTTACTGATGCCTCCTCACGGAGCATAGGGGCCCTCAATAAGGTGTGTGTGTTTACTGATGCCTCCTCACGGAGCATAGGGGCCCTCAATAAGGTGTGTGTGTTTACTGATGCCTCCTCACGGAGCATAGGGGCCCTCAATAAGGTGTGTGTGTTTACTGATGCCTCCTCACGGAGCATAATGATGTCTCAATAAGGTGTGTGTGTTTACTGATGCCTCCTCACGGAGCATAGGGGCCCTCAATAAGGTGTGTGTGTTCACTGATGCCTCCTCACGGAGCATAGGGGCCCTCAATAAGGTGTGTGTGTTTACTGATGCCTCCTCACGGAGCATAGGGGCCCTCAATAAGGTGTGTGTGTTCACTGATGCCTCCTCACGGAGCATAGGGGCCCTCAATAAGGTGTGTGTGTTTACTGATGCCTCCTCACGGAGCATAGGGGCCCTCAATAAGGTGTGTGTGTTTACTGATGCCTCCTCACGGAGCATAGGGGCCCTCAATAAGGTGTGTGTGTTTACTGATGCCTCCTCACGGAGCATAGGGGCCCTCAATAAGGTGTGTGTGTTTACTGATGCCTCCTCACGGAGCATAGGGGCCCTCAATAAGGTGTGTGTGTTCACTGATGCCTCCTCACGGAGCATAGGGGCCCTCAATAAGGTGTGTGTGTTTACTGATGCCTCCTCACGGAGCATAGGGGCCCTCAATAAGGTGTGTGTGTTCACTGATGCCTCCTCACGGAGCATAGGGGCCCTCAATAAGGTGTGTTGTTCACTAATGCCTCCTCACGGAGCATAGGGGCCCTCAATAAGGTGTGTGTGTTTACTGATGCCTCCTCACGGAGCATAGGGGCCCTCAATAAGGTGTGTGTTTCACTAATGCCTCCTCACGGAGCATAGGGGCCCTCAATAAGGTGTGTGTGTTTACTGATGCCTCCTCACGGAGCATAGGGGCCCTCAATAAGGTGTGTGTGTTTACTGATGCCTCCTCACGGAGCATAGGGGCCCTCAATAAGGTGTGTGTGTTCACTAATGCCTCCTCACGGAGCATAGGGGCCCTCAATAAGGTGTGTGTGTTCACTGATGCCTCCTCACGGAGCATAGGGGCCCTCAATAAGGTGTGTGTGTTTACTGATGCCTCCTCACGGAGCATAGGGGCCCTCAATAAGGTGTGTGTGTTTACTGATGCCTCCTCACGGAGCATAGGGGCCCTCAATAAGGTGTGTGTGTTTACTGATGCCTCCTCACGGAGCATAGGGGCCCTCAATAAGGTGTGTGTGTTTACTGATGCCTCCTCACGGAGCATAGGGGCCCTCAATAAGGTGTGTGTGTTTACTGATGCCTCCTCACGGAGCATAGGGGCCCTCAATAAGGTGTGTGTGTTCACTGATGCCTCCTCACGGAGCATAGGGGCCCTCAATAAGGTGTGTGTGTTTACTGATGCCTCCTCACGGAGCATAGGGGCCCTCAATAAGGTGTGTGTGTTCACTGATGCCTCCTCACGGAGCATAGGGGCCCTCAATAAGGTGTGTGTGTTTACTGATGCCTCCTCACGGAGCATAGGGGCCCTCAATAAGGTGTGTGTGTTTACTGATGCCTCCTCACGGAGCATAGGGGCCCTCAATAAGGTGTGTGTGTTTACTGATGCCTCCTCACGGAGCATAGGGGCCCTCAATAAGGTGTGTGTGTTTACTGATGCCTCCTCACGGAGCATAGGGGCCCTCAATAAGGTGTGTGTGTTCACTGATGCCTCCTCACGGAGCATAGGGGCCCTCAATAAGGTGTGTGTGTTTACTGATGCCTCCTCACGGAGCATAGGGGCCCTCAATAAGGTGTGTGTGTTCACTGATGCCTCCTCACGGAGCATAGGGGCCCTCAATAAGGTGTGTGTGTTTACTGATGCCTCCTCACGGAGCATAGGGGCCCTCAATAAGGTGTGTGTGTTTACTGATGCCTCCTCACGGAGCATAGGGGCCCTCAATAAGGTGTGTGTGTTCACTGATGCCTCCTCACGGAGCATAGGGGCCCTCAATAAGGTGTGTGTGTTTACTGATGCCTCCTCACGGAGCATAGGGGCCCTCAATAAGGTGTGTGTGTTCACTGATGCCTCCTCACGGAGCATAGGGGCCCTCAATAAGGTGTGTGTGTGCCGGGGGCTTTGTTGTTCACTCTTTCTCTTCACTCATTCTGTCTCACTCCTTCCATCTTGCCTTTCTCTCATCCTGTGTCTCTCTCAATCTATTTCTCTCCTCCTGTGTCTCCCTCCATCTCTTTCTCTCCTCCTGTGTCTCCCTCCATCTCTTTCTCTCCTCCTGTGTCTCCCTCCATCTCTTTCTCTCCTCCTGTGTCTCCCTCCATCTCTTTCTCTCCTCCTGTGTCTCCCTCCATCTCTTTCTCTCCTCCTGTGTCTCCCTCCATCTCTTTCTCTCCTCCTGTGTCTCCCTCCATCTCTTTCTCTCCTCCTGTGTCTCCCTCCATCTCTTTCTCTCCTCCTGTGTCTGTCCAATGAAGTATAAATGATTGATTGAGGTCTGCCTTGCTGTCTCAGCTTCTCACCTTCCCACTAATTCAGACGGAATCCTCCCCTGTCAGGTAACTGAGGACAGTAATGACAGAGGCTAAATCCTTCTCTGTCAGGAAACTGAGGACAGTAATGACATAGACTAAATCCTTCTCTGTCAGGAAACTGAGGACAGTAATGACAGAGACTAAATCCTTCTCTGTCAGGTAACTGAGGACTGTAATGACAGAGAAATCCTTCTCTGTCAGGAAACTGAGGACAGTAATGACAGAGGCTAAATCCTTCTCTGTCAGGTGTGAGGACAGTAATGACAGAGGCTAAATCCTCCTGTCAGGTAACTGAGGACAGTAATGACAGAGGCTAAATCCTCCTGTCAGGTAACTGAGGACAGTAATGACAGAGGCTAAATCCTTCTCTGTCAGGAAACTGAGGACAGTAATGACAGAGGCTAAATCCTCCTCTGTCAGGTAACTGAGGACAGTAATGACAGAGACTAAATCCTTCTCTGTCAGGTAACTGAGGACTGTAATGACATAGACTAAATCCTTCTCTGTCAGGAAACTGAGGACAGTAATGACAGAGACTAAATCCTCCCCTGTCAGGTAACTGAGGACAGTAATGACAGAGGCTAAATCCTTCTCTGTCAGGAAACTGAGGACAGTAATGACAGAGGCTAAATCCCTCTCTGTCAGGTAACTGAGGACAGTAATGACAGAGGCTAAATCCTTCTCTGTCAGGAAACTGAGGACAGTAATGACAGAGGCTAAATCCTTCTCTGTCAGGAAACTGAGGACAGTAATGACAGAGGCTAAATCCTTCTCTGTCAGGAAACTGAGGACAGTAATGACAGAGGCTAAATCCTTCTCTGTCAGGAAACTGAGGACAGTAATGACAGAGGCTAAATCCTCCCTGTCAGGTAACTGAGGACAGTAATGACAGAGGCTAAATCCTCCCCTGTCAGGTAACTGAGGACAGTAATGACAGAGGCTAAATCCTTCTCTGTCAGTCAGTAATGACAGAGGCTAAATCCTCCTCTGTCAGGTAACTGAGGACAGTAATGACAGAGGCTAAATCCTTCTCTGTCAGGAAACTGAGGACAGTAATGACAGAGGCTAAATCCTTCTCTGTCAGGAAACTGAGGACAGTAATGACAGAGGCTAAATCCTTCTCTGTCAGGAAACTGAGGACAGTAATGACAGAGGCTAAATCCTTCTCTGTCAGGAAACTGAGGACAGTAATGACAGAGGCTAAATCCTCCCCTGTCCAGGTAACTGAGGACAGTAATGACAGAGGCTAAATCCTCCCCTGTCAGGTAACTGAGGACAGTAATGACAGAGGCTAAATCCTTCTCTGTCAGGAAACTGAGGACAGTAATGACAGAGGCTAAATCCTTCTCTGTCAGGAAACTGAGGACAGTAATGACAGAGGCTAAATCCTCCCTGTCAGGTAACTGAGGACAGTAATGACAGAGGCTAAATCCTCCCCTGTCAGGTAACTGAGGACAGTAATGACAGAGGCTAAATCCTTCTCTGTCAGGAAACTGAG
>NW_026290769.1:895000-932500 GCF_023373465.1 Oncorhynchus keta | reverse complement strand
TTATGGTTGTGTGTGTGTGTGTGTTTTGTGTGTGTATCAATGTCACCCCTTTCTCTTTCTTTCTTTTTCTTCTTCTCCACCTCCCTCAATCTCTTTCTCTCTGTCCTCCTATCTGCTGTCCTCTCTTTCTCTCTGTCCTCCTCCTTCCCTCTCTCTCTGTCCTATCCCCTGTCTTCTCTATCGCTCTGTCCTCCTATCTCCTGTCCTCTCTTTCTCTCTGTCCTCCTATCTCCTGTCCTCTATCACTCTGTCCTCCTATCTCCTGTCCTCTCTTTCTCTCTGTCCTCCTATCTCCTGTCCTCTATCGCTCTGTCCTCCCATCTCCTGTCCTCTCTTTCTCTCTGTCCTCTATCGCTCTGTCCTCCTATCTCCTGTCCTCTATCGCTCTGTCCTCTTATCTCCTGTCCTCTATCGCTCTGTCCTCTTATCTCCTGTCCTCTATCGCTCTGTCCTCCTATCTCCTGTCCTCTCTTTCTCTCTGTCCTCCTATCTCCTGTCCTCTATCACTCTGTCCTCCTATCTCCTGTCCTCTATCACTCTGTCCTCCTATCTCCTGTCCTCTCTTTCTCTCTGTCCTCCTATCTCCTGTCCTCTCTTTCTCTCTGTCCTCCTATCTCCTGTCCTCTCTTTCTCTCTGTCCTCCTATCTCCTGTCCTCTCTTTCTCTCTGTCCTCCTATCTCCTGTCCTCTCTTTCTCTCTGTCCTCCTATCTCCTGTCCTCTCTTTCTCTCTGTCCTCCTCCTTCTCTCTCTTTATTTCTGTCCTCCTCCCTCTCTCTCTGTCCTCATATCTCCTTCCCTCTCTTTCTCTCTGTCCTACTCCCTCCCTCTCTCTCTGTCCTCATATCTCCTGTCCTCTGTCCTCATATCTCCTGTCCTCTCTCTCTGTCCTCATATCTCCCGACCTCCTTCTGTCTCTGTCCTCTCTCTCTGTCCTCATATCTCCTGTCCTCTCTCTCTGTCCTCATATCTCCTGTCCTCTCTCTCTGTCCTCTCTCTCTCTGTCCTTTCTCTCTGTCCTCATATCTCCTGTCCTCTCTCTCTGTCCTCATATCTCCTTTCCTCTCTCGCTGTCCTCATATCTCCTTTCCTCTCTCTCTGTCCTCTCTCTCTGTCCTCATATCTCCTGTCCTCTCTCGGTCACTAGGTCCAGGATTAGGGGGCATTCTGTCATTTATGTAGTCTGTTTATCCCCCTGTATTAGCCTGCATCTGTGCTCTGAGTCTAATGGACTGTGTGTGTGTCTCTGTTCTCAATTGTGTAATGAAGGCCCCAACTTTCCCTCTCTCTCTCTCTCTCTCTCTCTCTCTCTCTCTCTCTCTCTCTCTCTCTCTCTCTCTCTCTCTCTCTCTCTCTCTCTCTCTCTCTCTCATTCTCTCGTTTGTTCTCTCTCATTAGTGTCAGTATTGATGGCTCTTTCTCTCCCTCCTTCTTTCTCCCTCTCTCCCTCTACCCATCTCTCTCTTCTCTTTCTGTTTTTGTTTGTGTTTATTTCAGTCAGGTGATCTCTGTCTCTCCCTCTATCCATCTCTCTCTTTTACTCTCTTTGTCTTTTGTCTTCTCTCTATTTTTCTGCTGTTTCTCCCTCTCTCTCTCCATTCATTCATTCAGTTATTTTCTCCTTGTCCCTTTATTCTGTCAGCCTCTTTCTCTGTATCTGTCTTCCTGTCTGTTCCTGCTCACACTAACATACGCCCACACCTTCACTTACAAAGCCAGATACACACACATACACACAGGGTGGACACAGATACTCCCATACCCGCTGTTACTGACTGCATCCTACACACACCACTATCACAGAGCTTGACTCTCAATATGATTCCAGATACATCGCAGCGCACTCACTCAAACACACACACAAACACAAACACATGTACATACAAAAACACACACACATATGCAAGATCATGCACATAAACATAAACACACACAAATACACACACACAGACAGACACACACACACAAAATAGTTATATAGACAGGGTCTCTGTCTCTGAGAGGTTTTTGTTTCTATTCCCCAGAAGAGGGGGATGGATGGAGAAAGCTACAGAGAGAACGATAGAGAGGAACAGAAAGAACAAGGAGGATGAGCAGAGAAGGGAAAGAGGAGGTGAGAGGTCAGAGAGAGAGAGAGAGAGAGAGAGAGAGAGGATAAGAGGTTGAAGAGAGAGATAGAGTGAGTGAGTACAGGATGTGATTTGTCCCTGGTTGAAAGTGATTATAATGACTTTCTATCGGGGAATTCTCACCCTCGTCTCTATGACAACAGCAAAGGCCAACAGTGTTGGAATATACCACTGCCCTGAGGCTGGGGGGGGGGCAGGTGTCAGTGTGTGTGCGTGCGTGCATGTGTGTGTGTGTGGGAGTTAAAAAGAGGGGAGTGGAATGGGGGAGTTTGTTAATGTATGCCAAATAGATTACAAAAACATGTCACTCTGCAAGGCTTTTCATTTGATCATGTTCATATGGCTGTTGCTGTGTATGTGCATATGGCTGTGTACGTGCATATGGCTGTGTACGTGCATATGGCTGTGTATGTGCATATGGCTGTGTATGTGCATATGGCTGTGTATGTGCATATGGCTGTGTACATGCATATGGCTGTGTACATGCATATGGCTGTGTACATGCATATGGCTGTGTATGTGCATATGGCTGTGTATGTGCATATGGCTGTGTATGTGCATATGGCTGTGTACGTGCATATGGCTGTGTATGTGCATATGGCTGTGTACGTGCATATGGCTGTGTATGTGCATATGGCTGTGTACGTGCATATGGCTGTGTATGTGCATATGGCTGTGTACGTGCATATGGCTGTGTATGTGCATATGGCTGTGTACGTGCATATGGCTGTGTATGTGCATATGGCTGTGTACGTGCATATGGCTGTGTATGTGCATATGGCTGTGTATGTGCATATGGCTGTGTACGTGCATATGGCTGTGTACATGCATATGGCTGTGTATGTGCATATGGCTGTGTACGTGCATATGGCTGTGTATGTGCATATGGCTGTGTATGTGCATATGGCTGTGTATGTGCATATGGCTGTGTATGTGCATATGCATATGGCTGTGCACGTGCATATGGCTGTGTACGTGCATATGGCTGTGTAAGTGCATATGGCTGTGTATGTGCATATGGCTGTGTACATGCATATGGCTGTGTACGTGCATATGGCTGTGTACGTGCATATGGCTGTGTATGTGCATATGGCTGTGTACGTGCATATGGCTGTGTACATGCATATGGCTGTGTATGTGCATATGGCTGTGTACGTGCATATGGCTGTGTATGTGCATATGGCTGTGTACGTGCATATGGCTGTGTATGTGCATATGGCTGTGTATGTGCATATGGCTGTGTACGTGCATATGGCTGTGTATGTGCATATGGCTGTGTACGTGCATATGGCTGTGTATGTGCATATGGCTGTGTATGTGCATATGGCTGTGTACGTGCATATGGCTGTGTATGTGCATATGGCTGTGTACGTGCATATGGCTGTGTACGTGCATATGGCTGTGTACGTGCATATGGCTGTGTATGTGCATATGGCTGTGTACGTGCATATGGCTGTGTACATGCATATGGCTGTGTACGTGCATATGGCTGTGTACGTGCATATGGCTGTGTACGTGCATATGGCTGTGTATGTGCATATGGCTGTGTACGTGCATATGGCTGTGTACGTGCATATGGCTGTGTACGTGCATATGGCTCTGTATGTGCATATGGATGTGTACATGCATATGGCTGTGTATGTGCATATGGCTGTGTACGTGCATATGGCTGTGTACGTGCATATGGCTGTGTATGTGCATATGGCTGTGTAAGTGCATATGGCTGTGTACATGCATATGGCTGTGTACATGCATATGGCTGTGTATGTGCATATGGCTGTGTACGTGCATATGGCTGTGTACGTGCATATGGCTGTGTATGTGCATATGGCTCTGTATGTGCATATGGCCGTGTACGTGCATATGATTGTGTATGTGCATATGGCTGTGTACGTGCATATGGCTGTGTACGTGCATATGGCTGTGTACGTGCATATGGCTGTGTATGTGCATATGGCTGTGTACGTGCATATGGCTGTGTACGTGTGTGCGTTTCATTACAAAGATTTGTCTGCTGTCCCTGGATATGTTTATGAGAGAGAGAGAGAGAGAGAGAGAGAGAGAGAGAGAGAGAGAGAGAGAGAGAGAGAGAGAGAGAGAGAGAGAGAGAGAGAGAGAGAGAGAGAGATGTTTTATGACCTAGAGGACAGATGAGTGGTTCCCTGTTTATGACAGACATTTAGTTTGAAATCAGTGTTACTTTGTTAACCCACTCATACACAGACATACATGTACACACACACATAAAAACATTGCGAGGCTTTCACTATATTTGATTGATATTTTACAAATAGAGTGTTCGGAGAGTAAAGATGTGGTCACTGACTTTTTGTCTTTTATGTTTTAGATGCGCTCGCTAAAGTTATTTTCAGCAAAAGTGCCTTGTTTTTTCAAGAGTGTGCATTAAAGTCTCGTCCATTAGCTACAGGTTTATCAACATGCAGTATGCACGCACGCACACACATATTTGGATTAAACATGGTTAATCCTAATTCATTTCTTTTCAGGAGTTATGTGACCTCATTAATACCTACTTCATCCCTCCATCTCCCTCTCCTCCTCTCTCCTCCTCCCTCCTCCTCTCTCTATCTCCCTCTCCTCCGCTATTTCTCCTCCTCTCTCCTCCTCCTCCCTCTCCTCCTCTCTTTCTCCTCCTCCTCTCTCCTCCTCCCTCTCCTCCTCTCTCACCCTCCCTCTCGTCTTCTCTCACCAGCACATTCCTGTTCCTTCTCTTTCTCCTCCTCCCTTTTCTCTTCTCTCCTCCCTCTCCTCCTCTCTCCTCCTCTCTCACCCTCCCTCTCCTCCTCTCTCACCAGCACATTCCTGTTCCTCCTCCTCTTCCTCCTCCTCCTCTTCCTCCTCCTCTCTCCTCCTTTCTCCTCCTCCTCCCTCTCATCCCCTCTCCTCCCCCCCTCCTCCTCCTCTCTCCTCCTCCCTCTCCTCCTCTCTCCTCTCCTCCTCTCTCCTCCTCCCTCTCCTCTCTCCTCCTCCCTCTCCCCCTCTCTCCTCATCCCCTCTCCTCCTCTCTCCTCCTCCCTCTCCTCCCTCTCCTCCTCTCTCCTCCTTCCTCTTCTCCTCTCTCACCAGCACATTCCTGTTCCCTCTCTTTCTCCTCCTCCTCCCTCTCACCCTCTCTCCTCCTCCTCTCTCCTCCTCCCTCTCCTCCTCTCTCCTCCTCCCTCTCCTCCTCTCTCCTCCTCCCTCTCCTCCTTTCTCCTCCTCCCTCTCCATCTCTCTCACCAGCACATTCCTGTTCCCTCTCTTTCTCCTCCCTCTCTATCTCCCTCTTCAGAAACAAGTTTTCTCCTTCTCTACCGTACAAAACAGTATTTAATATGAAACTTAATTAACTTCCTGTCCTTTCTCTCTCTATCTCTTTCCGTCTCTCTCTCCCAGGGATGTCTGTGAGACTATTCAAGCCACAGTTCTCCCTAAAATCAAAGTTTGTCAGACATTTTCCTAAAGTCAGATGTTTTGTCGTTTTCTAAAGTAGTATTCCACATTCTATCTGTAGTTTAGACCCTGTTAGACCCTGTTAGACCCTGTTAGCTGCATGCATTAGGAGGAATCTACAGCCATCAATCCCAAGTCAATGGAAAGGATTGGCACCATCTAATTCAGACTGGCACCATCTAATTAGATTTCATTCTTATTCGTTTGGGATTGAGGCTTGCAGATTTCTCCTAATGCATAGAATCTTGACTTGAAGTTGGACTTCAGACCATTCTAGACGAATGAAAATGTCTGAGAACATTAGATTTTGAGACACAATATTCTTTTAACTCTCTCTCTCTTTCAATTCAATTTCAATGTCTATGTAAGGGGCTTTATTGGCATGGGAAACATATGTTTACATTGCCAAAGCAAGTGAAATCGATAAACAAAGTGAAATAAAAAATTAAAATGAGCAGTAAACATTACACTGTAATAGAGACATTTCAAATGTCATATTGTCTCTCTCTCGCTCTCTCAGTCTCGCTCTCTCGCTCTCTTGCTCTCATCTGAGATTCATTCTCTCCCACTCCCTCCATCCTTGTTGACTGTTGATGATACACGCCTTTCTTTCCCTCGCTTTTCCTCATTGAGATCCACTGATCACATATTGTGTTGACTCTCATCTCTCTCTCACTCACTCACTCACTCATCTCTCTCTCTCTCTCTCTCTCTCTTTCTCTCTCTCTCTCTCTCTCTCTCTCTCTCTCTCTCTCTCTCTCTCTCTCTCTCTCTCTCTCTCTCTCTCTCTCTCTCTCTCTCTCTCTCTCTCTCTCTCTCTCTCTCTCTCTCTCTCTCTCTCTCTCTCTCTCTCTCTCTCTCTCTCTCTCTCTCTCTCTCTCTCTCTCTCTCTCTCTCTCTCTCTCTCAGGGTGCGGGCTGTACAGCTCTGGTGGTTGCCGTGGTAGCAAGGAAGCTGGAGTTGACCAAGGCGGAGAAACACGTCCACAACTTCATGATGGACACACAACTCACCAAGAGGGTATGTCTGTGTGTGTGTGTGTTTGTGTTTGTATGTGATTGTATGTGTGTGTGTTTGTATGCTGTTGGCCTCTGATCTGGTTCTCTGCTTTAGGGTTAGAAATAGGGGGGAGTTGGTGTGAGGGTTTTAAGTTGCTGAAAGCACTGATGACTCCCGAGCAGCATGCAAGCTCTGATTGGCCCTCAGATGCACACGCGGCACCCTGCGATGAAGTGACGCTGTTCCCCCAAGAGAGAGTGTTGTGTTGCCAGTATGGAAAGCACTGGGCAGGGGGACATATCTTTCTCTCCCTTGCCGTCCTCTTTCTCTCTATCTCCCCCTTCTACATCTTTCTTTACCCCATCTGTATTTCTCACCCACCTTCTCTTCGCCCCTGGGCCATTCTCTCCCCCCTGGGCCATTCTCTCCCCCCTCCCTCCCTCCTTCCATCCATGCACTGGTCCTTCTCAATTTTTCATGCAGTTTAAAGATCCAAGTTTCAAAAATAGCCCCCACTATGAAATATGTAGGGTACATTATGTCTCTGTGTATCTGGCAGGCGAGAGGAGAGCAGAGCAGAGAGAGGTGATCAATAATTTTAGCTTAGATAAAGTATCTACGCAGCGAAGGGAAAGAAGGACTCAGCTCCTCTCTGGGAAGGGGAAGCTCGGACCAGACCACAGCGAAGGGAAAGAAGGACTCAGCTCTCAGCTCCTCTCTGGGAAGGGTTAGCTCGGACCAGACCACAGCGAAGGGAAAGAAGGACTCAGCTCTCAGCTCCTCTCTGGGAAGGGGAAGCTCTGACCAGACCACAGCGAAGGGAAAGAAGGACTCAGCTCCTCTCTGGGAAGGGGAAGCTCTGACCAGACCACAGCGAAGGGAAAGAAGGACTCAGCTCCTCTCTGGGAAGGGGAAGGGGAAGCTCGGACCAGACCACAGCGAAGGGAAAGAAGGACTCAGCTCCTCGCTGGGAAGGGGAAGCTCGGACCAGACCACAGCGAAGGGAAAGAAGGACTCAGCTCCTCTCTGGGAAGGGGAAGCTCGGACCAGACCACAGCGGAAAACAGAGGAGCCACTTAGTCTCTTTAGGAAGTTTCACACACTCCGATGGGTTTGGCTTTTCTCACACAGGGGCATGCTCACTGGTACAGGCGAATGCACAAACACAAGCCTACACATGCTCTGAGGCATGCACCCTGCCTGCAGTCTGGCACACACACAGTTACAAAGAACTGGGATTTTAGGGTCGAAGAACATACTCCAGAATATTTGTAAAATTGCTGCAAAATGATCTCAGGGCTATAGTAGAGCGTAGTTTTCTTAGAGCAGTTTTATATTGGACATTTTCCAGAACATTCATTGTATTAAAGATTGTTACTGTGGATATACCGCCTGGGAACTTCAAGGACATTTTCTCTCTTACTCATCATTGACCTTTACGGCTTAGATAAACATTTGGCCACTGTTTGTAATGTTAGGATGTAACCTTCTGAAAACCTTCAGGGATCTCTTTCTATTGGTCAGAAAACATCCTCTGTCTCCCATAGTAACTTGGTCAATTAATGACATTCACAGGTTAAACCATGTGTCAAACTCATTCCACGGAGGGCCGAGTGTCTTCGTGTTTTCGCTCCTCCCTTGTACTTGATTGGTGAATTAAGATCACTGATTAGTAAGGAATTCCCGTCACCTGGTTGTCTTGATCTTAATTCAATGGAAAAAACTAAAACCTGCAGACTCTAGGCCCTCCATGGAATGAGTTGGACACCCCTGAGTTATACCCTAAGCCAATAAGTTTGAGGTCGAAGCACAATGTATTTTATTCACTGACCTGTCGGCTATCTATTGGTTTTGTGTTTAGTTTTTGATCCCAACAAAACCCAAACGCACACTCTATCTCTCACACACACACACACACACACCTCCCACAGGCCTTTAACTTGAGGTGGTCCTTCTGTAGCTCAGTTGGTAGAGCATGGCGCTTGTAACGCCAGGGTAGTGGGTTCGTTTCCCGGGACCACCCATACGTAGAATGTATGCACACATGACTGTAAGTCGCTTTGGATAAAAGCGTCTGCTAAATGGCATATATTTATTATTATTATTAGAAGGAGAGGTTTCTCCTGCATCCTAGGTGACATTAATTAGAGGCTCCAAGTGAAGATGACAAGGCCTTGTACGTCTCTTTCTCGCTCCCCTCTCTCTCTCTCTCTCTCTCTCTCTCTCTCTCTCTCTCTCTCTCTCTCTCTCTCTCTCTCTCTCTCTCTCTCTCTCTCTCTCTCTCTCTCTCTCTCTCTCATTCAGCCCTGAACTCTCTCTTTCTCTCCTTTCTTCTTCAGCCTTGAACTCTCTCTCTCTCTCCATTCTTATTCAGCCCTTAACTCTCTCTCCCTCTCCTTTCTTATTCAGCCCTTAACTCTCTCTCTCTCTCCTTTCTTATTCAGCCCTGAACTCTCTCTCTCCTTTCTTATTCAGCCCTTAACTCTCTCTCTCTCTCCTTTCTTATTCAGCCCTGAACTCTCTCTCTCCTTTCTTATTCAGCCCTGAACTCTCTCTTTCTCTCCTTTCTTCTTCAGCCTTGAACTCTCTCTCTTTTCTTATTCAGCCCTTCTCTCTCTCTCTCTCTCTCTCTCTTTCTTATTGAGCCCTTCTCTCTCTCTCTTTCTCTCCTTTCTTATTCAGCCTTAACTCTCTCTCTCCTTTCTTATTCAGCCCTTAACTCTCTCTCTCCTTTCTTCTTCTTCAGCCCTGAACTCTCTCTCTCTTTCTCTCCTTTCTTATTCAGCCCTTCTCTCTCTCTCTCTCTCTCCTTTCTTATTCAGCCCTTAACTCTCTCTCTCTCTCCTTTCTTATCCAGCCCTTAACTCTTTCTCTCTCTTTCTCTCCTTTCTTATTCAGCCCTTAACTCTCTCTCTCTCTCCTTTCTTATTCATCCCTGTACTCTCTCTCTCCTTTCTTATTCAGCCCTGAACTGTCTCTTTCTCTCCTTTCTTCTTCAGCCTTGAACTCTCTCTCTCTCCTTTCTTATTCAGCCCTTAACTCTCTCTCTCTCTCCTTTCTTATTCAGCCCTGAACTCTCTCTCTCTCTCCTTTCTTATTCAGCCTTGAACTCTCTCTCTCTCCTTTCCTATTCAGCCCTGAACTCTCTCTTTCTCTCCTTTCTTCTTCAGCCTTGAACTCTCTCTCTCTCCTTTCTTATTCAGCCTTGAACTCTCTCTCTCTCCTTTCCTATTCAGCCCTGAACTCTCTCTTTCTCTCCTTTCTTCTTCAGCCTTGAACTCCCTCTCTCTCCTTTCTTATTCAGCCCTTAACTCTCTCTCTCTCTTCTTTCTTATTCAGCCCTTAACTCTCTCTCTCTCCTTTCTTATTCAGCCCTGAACTCTCTCTCTCCTTTCTTATTCAGCCCTGAACTCTCTCTCTCTCTCCTTTCTTATTCAGCCCTGAACTCTCTCTCTCCTTTCTTATTCAGCCTTGAACTCTCTCTCTCTCTCCTTTCTTATTCAGCCTTTACCAGATGATAACGCCCACACAGAGGGTTCCCTTCCTCACACTCACTCCTCTTATCTTCTCTCTCTCTCGTTCTCCTTCCCTTTTTCATGGCTTTCTTACTCAATCCTCCATATCTCTCCAGTGATTGGGTTAATTCTAATTGAAGTCAGTCAATTCAGGAAGTAAACTGAAATTTAAAAAAATCAAATCACTTCCTGAATTGAGTGACTTTAATTCAAATGGACCCCAACCCTCCTGGTGTGTGTGTGTGTGTGTGTGTGTGTGTGTGTGTGTGTGTGTGTGTGTGTGTGTGTGTGTGTGTGTGTGTGTGTGTGTGTGTGTGTGTGTGTGTGTGTGTGTGTGTGTGTGTGTGTGTGTGTGTGTGTGTGTGTGTGTGTGTGTGTGTGTGTGTGTGTGCGTGCGTGTGTGTGCAGTCCTTGACTGCGGTGGACTCATGCTGATGAGCAGTGCTGCCAGGTCCTTTGTGCTCCTCAGACGGGGGGATAATTGTTTTGTTCACTGCACAGCATCTCTTTGAAGTCCTCATTCAATTTATGTCTTCAGAGATGTTCCCTCATTCAAAGGAAGAGGTTGAGGGGATTTTTCAGGCCCCTGTGTTGTAATTGCATAGCAACCTACTAAACCATACAGAATATACATAATGTACATATATAACAAGGCTAGCTAGGCATCCCTGGTCAAATAAAATCAAATCAAATTTATTTATATAGCCCTTCGTACATCAGCTGATATCTCAAAGTGCTGTACAGAAACCCAGCCTAAAACCCCAAACAGCAAACAATGCAGGTGTAAAAGCACGGTGGCTAGGAAAAACTCCCTAGTGCAGGAGTTCCAGAAGCAAGGTGTTTTTCCAGCCATGCAGCACACCTGACTGTACTTAGCATCTAACACACTGAGCTAATTGATCCATTTCACTGATTGATACATGCTCCCTCACTGCCACCCTCCAGGGTGTCCTACTGATGATTTCTTCAAACCTGGTCTTGGGGAACCACAGTGTGTGTGTGCAGGCTTTTGTTCTACCACAGCACTAAAACACCTGGTTAAATTAATCAAGCTTGATGTGTTGAAAATGTGTGTGTTAGAATGTGATTTGAAATGGCAGAAGCGGTGACTGTGAGTCCTCCCAGGTCTCTCCTCTGACTCTCTCTAAGGACAGCTCTGTATGTGTGGATGAATAGTATTGGGCTGTGGAGGCTGACTCTCTCTAAGGACAGGTCTGTGTGGATGAATAGTATTGGGCTGTGGAGGCTGACTCTCCCTAAGGACAGGTCTGTGTGGATGAATAGTATTGGGCTGTGGAGGCTGACTCTCCCTTAAGGACAGGTCTGTGTGGATGAATAGTATTGGGCTGTGGAGGCTGATTCTCTCTAAGGACAGGTCTGTGTGGATGAATAGTATTGGGCTGTGGAGGCTGACTCTCTCTAAGGACAGGTCTGTGTGGATGAATAGTATTGGGCTGTGGAGGCTGACTCTACGTAAGGACAGGTCTGTGTGGATGAATAGTATTGGGCTGTGGAGGCTGACTCTCCCTTAAGGACAGGTCTGTGTGGATGAATAGTATTGGGCTGTGGAGGCTGATTCTCTCTAAGGACAGGTCTGTGTGGATGAATAGTATTGGGCTGTGGAGGCTGACTCTCTCTAAGGACAGGTCTGTATGGATGAATAGTATTGGGCTGTGGAGGCTGACTCTCCCTTAAGGACAGGTCTGTGTGGATGAATAGTATTGGGCTGTGGAGGCTGACTCTCCCTTAAGGACAGGTCTGTGTGGATGAATAGTATTGGGCTGTGGAGGCTGATTCTCTCTAAGGACAGGTCTGTGTGGATGAATAGTATTGGGCTGTGGAGGCTGACTCTCTCTAAGGACAGGTCTGTGTGGATGAATAGTATTGGGCTGTGGAGGCTGACTCTACGTAAGGACAGGTCTGTGTGGATGAATAGTATTGGGCTGTGGAGGCTGACTCTCCCTTAAGGACAGTTCTGTGTGTGTAGATGAATAGTATTGGGCTGTGGAGGCTGACTCTCTCTAAGGACAGGTCTGTGTGGATGAATAGTATTGGGCTGTGGAGGCTGACTCTCTCTAAGGACAGGTCTGTGTGGATGAATAGTATTGGGCTGTGGAGGCTGACTCTGCCTAAAAGTGACTCTCCCTAAAAGTTTGTGAGTGTTTTGTGACAAGCCAAATTTCTTCACCCTCCTGAGGTTGAAGAGGCGCTGTTGCGCCTTATTAACCTAACCACGCTGTCTGTGTGGGTGGACCAGTTTGTCCGTGATGTGTACGCCGAGGAACTTTACTTTCCACCTTCTACACTACTGTTCCATCGATGTGGATAGGGGGGTGTTCCCTCTGCTGTTTCCTGAAGTCCACGATCATCTCCTTTTTTTGTTGATGTTGAGTGTGAGGTTATTTTCATAGTAAAACTAAGTTTGCTGAGTAGAGTGTTGGGGGCTATTTTGTAAATGACATCGCCTGTCACGCCCTGGTTGAAGTATTTTGTGTTTATCTTCATTTATTTGGTCAGGCCAGGGTGTGACATGGGTTTTTGTATGTGGTGTGTATGTTTTGGGATTGTAGCTTAGTGGGGTGTTCTAGATAAGTTTATGGCTGTCTGAAGTGGTTCTCAATCAGAGGCAGGTGTTTATCGTTGTCTCTGATTGGGAACCATATTTAGGCAGCCATATTCTTTGTTTGTTTCGTGGGTGATTGTCCTTAGTGTCCTTGTTCCTGTGTTAGTTTACACTAGTATAGGCTGTTTCGGTTTTCGTTATGTTCTTTGTTTTGTAGTGTTTATAATTGATTTGTGTTTTACGTTTGTTCATTAAACATGGATCGCAATCTACACGCTGCATTTTGGTCCGACTCTCCTTCACCACAAGAGAACCGTTACAGAATCACCCAAAAACCCGGACCAAGCAGCGTGGTAACAGGCAGGAGCCGCAGGAGAAGCAACAAAGGCAGCAACTGCGGCGCAATGAGGAATGGACATGGGATGATATATTGGATGGCAAGGGTTGCTACACATGGGAGGAGATCCTGGCGGGAAGGGATCGCTTTCCATGGGAACAGGTGGAGGCAGCGAGGAGAGCAGAGGCAGCCGGAGAGAGGAGCCGGCGATATGAGGGAACACGGTTGGCAAGGAAGCCCGGGAGTCAGCCCCAAAAATGTATTGGGGGGGGGGCTCACAGGGAGTATGGCTACGCCAGGTATGAGACCTGCGCAAACTCCCTGTGCTTACCGGGGGGCTAGAGAGACCGGGCAGGCACCGTGTTATGCTGTGGTGCGCACGGTGTCTCCAGTGCGGGTGCATAGCCCGGTGCGGTATTGGCCGGGCTAGATTGAGCGTCGAGCCAAATGCCATGAAGCCGGCTCTACGCATCTGGCCCCCAGTGCGTCTCCTTGGGCCGGCTTACATGGCACCAGCCTTGCGCTCGGTGTCTCCGGTTCGCCTGTATAGCCCAGTGCGGACTATTCCACCTCGCCGCACTGGCAGGGCGACCGAGAGCATTCAACCGGGTAAGGTTGGGTAGGCTCGGTGCTCAAGAGCTCCAGTGCGCCTGCACGGTCCGGTCTATCCAGTACCACCTCCACACCCCAGCCCTCCGGTAGCAGCTCCCCGCACCAGGCTTCCTGTGCATGTTCTTGGTCCAGTCCCACCAGTGCCAGCACTACGCATCAGGCCTACAGTGCTCCTCGCCTCTCCAGCGCTGCCGGAGTCTCCCGCCTGTTCAGCGCAGCCAGTGCTGCCAGCCTGCATGGAGCAGCCAGACCTGCCAGTCTACATGGAGCTGCCAGTCTGCATGAAGCAGCCAGAGATGCCAGTCTGCATGGAGCAGCCAGAGCTGTCAGTCTGCATGGAGCAGCCAGAGCTGTCAGTCTGCATGGAGCAGCCAGAACTGCCAGTCTGCATGGAGCAGCCAGAGCTGCCAGTCTGCATGAAGCAGCCAGAGCTGCCAGTCTGCATGAAGCAGCCAGAGCTGCCAGTCTGCATGAAGCAGTCAGAGCTGCCAGTCTGCATGGAGCAGCCAGAGCTGCCAGTCTGCAAGGAGCTGCCAGTCTGCAAGGAGCTGCCAGTCTGCACGGAGCTGCCAGTCTGTAAGAAGCCGCCAGAGCTGTCAGCCTACATGGAGCAGCCAGAGCCGCCAGTCAGCGTGGAGCAGCCAGAACCGCCAGTCAGCATGGAGCAGCCAGATCCGTCAGTCTGCCAGGATTCGCCAGTCAGCCAGACTCTTCCAGATCTGCCAGTCAGCCAGACTCTTCCAGATCTGCCAGTCAGCCAGACTCTTCCAGATCCGCCAGTCAGCCAGACTCTTCCAGATCCGCCAGTCAGCCAGACTCTTCCAGATCTGCCAGTCAGCCAGACTCTTCCAGATCTGCCAGTCAACCAGACTCTTCCAGATCTGCCAGTCAACCAGACTCTTCCAGATCCGCCAGTCAACCAGACTCTTCCAGATCCGCCAGTCAGCCGGGATCTGCCAGAACTGCCAGTCGGCCAGGATCTGCCAGTCGGCCAGGATCCACCAGTCGGCCAGGATCTGCCAGATCCGCCAGTCAGCCAGGATCCGCCAGTCAGTCAGGATCCGCCAGTCAGCCAGGATCCGCCAGTCAGCCAGGATCCGCCAGTCAGCCAGGATCTGCCGAAACCACCAGCCAGCCAGGATCTGGTAGATCCATCAACCTGCCTGAGCTTCCTCTCACTCCTGAGCTTCCCTTCACTCCCGAGCTTCCCCTCAGTCCCGAGCTTCCCCTCAGTCCCGAGCTTCCCCTCAGTCCCGAGCTGCCTCAGTCCCGAGCTGCCCCTCAGTCCCGATCTGCTCCTCAGTCCAGTGGGGTTCTGGGTGAGGACTACTAGGCCATGGTCGGCGGCGAGGGTGGACTATCCAAGGACGCGAGGAGGAGGGACTAAGACAGTGTTTGAGTGGAGTCCATGTCCCGCAACGGAGCCGCCACCATGGACAGATGCCCACCCGGCCCCTCCCTATTGTTTTGAGGTGCGTTCGGGAGTCCGCACCTTAGGGGGGGGGATTCTGTCACGCCCTGGTCGTAGTATTTTGTGTTTATCTTCATTTAATTGGTCAGGCCAGGGTGTGACAGGTTTTTGTATGTGGTGTGTATGTTTTGGGATTGTAGCTTAGTGGGGTGTTCTAGTTAAGTCTATGGCTGTCTGAAGTGGTTCTCAATCAGAGGCAGGTGTTTATCGTTGTCTCTGATTGGGAACCATATTTAGGCAGCCATATTCTTTGTGTGTTTCGTGGGTGATTGTCCTCAGTGTCCTTGTTCCTGTCTCTGTGTTAGTTTACACTAGTATAGGCTGTTTCGGTTTTCGTTACGTTCTTTGTTTTGTAGTGTTTATAATTGATTCGTGTTTTACGTTTGTTCATTAAACATGGATCGCAATCTACACGCTGCATTTTGGTCCGACTCTCCTTCACCACAAGAGAACCGTTACATCGCCAAAGTCAAGGATCGATGGGATAGTCAGTTTTACGAGGGTATGTTTGTCGGCATTAGTGAAGGAGGCTTTGTTGCGAAATAGGAAGCCAATTCTATATTTATTTTTGGATTGGAGATGCTTAATGTGAGTCTGGAAGGAGAGTTTACAGTCGAACCAGACACCTAGGTATTTGTAGTTGTCCGCATATTCTAGGTCAGAACCGTCCAGAGTAGTGATGCTAGTCAGGCGGGAGGCTGCGGGCAACAATCAGTTGAAGAGCATGCACTTAGTTTTACTAGCATTTAAAAGCAGTTGGAGGCTACGGGCGTTGAAGCTCGGTTGGAGGTTTGTTAACAATTGTGACCAAAGAAGGGCCAGATGTATACAGAATGGTGTCGTCTGCGTAGAGGTGGATCAGAGAATCACCAGCAGCAAGAGCGACATCATTGATATATACAGAGAAAAGAGTTGGCCCGATAATTGAACCCTGTGGCACCCCCATAGAGACTGCCAGAGGTCCGGACAACAGGCCCTCCGAATTGACACACTGAACTCTATCTGAGAAGTAGTTGGTGAACCAGGCGAGGCAGTAATTCGAGAAGCCAAGGCTATTAAGTCTGCTGATAAGAATGCGGTGATTGACAGAGTCAAAAGCCTTGGCCAGGTCGATGAAGACAGCTGCACAGTACTGTCTTTTATTGATTGCGGTTATGATATAATTTAATAATAATAATAATATATGCCATTTAGCAGACGCTTTTATCCAAAGCGACTTACAGTCATGTGTGCATACATTCTACGTATGGGTGGTCCCGGGAATCGAACCCACTACCCTGGCGTTACAAGCGCCATGCTCTACCAACTGAGCTACAGAAGGACCAAGGACCAAAATAAAATAAATTGTTCACAGGCAGAGGTGTGCCCCTTTGAGGACATTTCTGGCCAAACTTTGACCACAATTAAACCAACCTGCCAGATTATAATGAGTGTTATAAACCAGGTGATTTGAGCCCTGAATGTAGATTGGCTGAATGGCGTATTATTTCAGACCATATAATGGGTGTGGCAAACAATTACTATTTACTGGTCTAATTACAATGGTAACCAGTTTATAATAGCAATAAGGCACCTTTGGTGGGGGGTTGTGGTATATGGCCAATGTTCAGTGCATTCAGAAAGTATTCAGACCCCTTAACTTTTTCCACATTTTGTTACGTTACAGCCTTATTCTAAAATGTTTTCCATTTTTAAAATCCTCAGCAACACAAAGTACCTGCCCAATCAATTGAATTTAGTACCTTGAGTGTGGCTGAGGTGCACCCAGATTGTCTAGCCCAGCTGATTTGTAGGGATCCAGATTTTTGCAGTTCTTTCAGAACATCAGCTGTCAGGATTTGGGTGAAGGAGAAGCAGGGGACAGGGGGGGGGGGGTTGGGCAAGTTGCTGAAGGGGTTGGTGAGATGTTGGCCAGGGTAGGGGTAGCCAGGTGGAAAGCATGACCAGCCGTGGAAAAATGCTTCTGAAATGATCGATTATCGTAAATTTATCGGTGGTGACAGTGTTTCCTATCCTCAGTGCAGTGGACAGCTGGAAGGAGGTGCTCTTATTCTCTATGGAATTTACAGTGTCCCAAATCGTTTTGGAATAAGTGCTACAGAAAGCAAATTTCTGTTTGAAAAAGCTAGCCTTAGCTTTCCTAACTGACTGAGTATATTGGTTCCTGACTACCCTGCATATCGCGGGGGCTATTCGATGCTAATGCAGAATGCCATAGGATGTTTTTGTGCTGGTCAAGGGCAGTCAAGTCTGGGGTGAACCAAGGGCTATATCTGTTCTTAGTTCTATATTTTTTGAATAGGGCATGCTTATTTAAGATGGAGAGGTAAGCACTTTTGAAGAGCAATCAGGCATTCTCTACTGACGGGATGAGGTCAATATCCTTCCAGGATACCCGGGCCAGGTCGATTAGAAAGGCCTGCTCGCTGAAGTGTTTTAGGGAGCGTTTGACAGTGATGAGGGGTGGTAGTTTGACCGCGGACCCAGTACGCACGCAGGCAATGAGGCAGTGATCGCTGAGACCCTGGTTGAAGACAGCAGAGATGTATTTAGAGGGCAGGTTGGTCAGGATGATATCTAAGAGGGTGCCCATGGTTACGGATTTAGGGTTGTACCTGGTAGGTTCCTTGATGATTTGTGTGAGATTGAGGGCATCTAGCTTAGATTGTAGGACAGCCGGGGTGTTAAGCATGTCCCAGTTTAGGTCACCTAACAGTACGAACTCTGAAGATAGATTGGGGGCAATCAATTCACATATTGTGTCCAGGGCACAGCTGGGGGACGAAGGGGATCTATAACAAGTGGCAACGGTGAGAGACTTGTTTCTGGAAAGGTGGATTTTTAAAAGTAGAAAATCGAATTGTTTGGGTACAGACCTGGATAGTAAGACAGAACTATGCGGTCTATCTCTGCAGTAGATTACAATTCCGCCCCTTTGGCAGTTCTATCTTGTTGGAAAATGCTATAGTTAGGGATGGAAATTTCAGGTTCCTAAGCCAGGATTCAGACACGGCTAGGACATCCGGGTTGGCGGAGTGTGCTACAGCAGTGAATAAAACAAACTTAGGGAGGACACTTCTAATGTTAACATGTATGAAACCAATGCTTTTATGGATACAGAAGTCAACAAATGAGAGCGCCTGAGGAATGGGAGTGATGCTGGGGGCTGCAGGGCCTGGGTTAACCTCTACATCATCAGAGGAACAAAGAAGGAGTAGGATAATAGTACGGCTAAAAGAACTGGTTGTCTAGTGCGTTCGGAACAGAGAGTAAAAGGAGCAGGTTTCTGGGCGCAGAAGAGTAGATTCAAGGCATAATGTACAGACAAGGGTATGGTAGGATGTGAATACAGTGGAGGTAAGCCCCAGGCATTGAGTGATGATGAGAGGTTTTGTCTGTAGAGGAACCATTTAAGCCAGGTGTGGTCACTGCATGTGTGGGGGGTGGAACAAAAGGGCATATTGAGCAGGGCTGGAGGCTCTACAGTGAAATAAGACAAAAATGACGAACCAAAACAGCAATAGACATGGCATATTGACATTAGGGAGAGGCATGTGTAGCCGAGTGATCATAGGGTCCAGTGAGTAGCTAGGCGAGCACGGCGATTCAGACAGCAAGCAGGCCGGGCTAGCAGCAGGCTAGCAGATGGGCCTCAGGGGGATGTCGCAACGGGAGAGTCTGTTGAAACCCCCTCAGACGGGTACGTCGGCAGACCAGTCATGATGGATCGGCGGGGCTCCGTGTCGGCAACAAAGGGTCCAGGCCAATTGGCACAAGAGGTATTGAAGCCCAGGAATTATCTGATGGAATTATTCAGCTAGCCGGGAGAAGGGCCTAGCTCCAGGCTAGCTCCAGGCTAACTGGTGCTTGCTTCGGTGGACAGAAACGCCCTCGGACAGTTACGTCGGTAGACCAGTCGTGATGGATCGGCAGGGCTCCGTGTCGACAGAAAAGGATCCAGGCCAATTGGCAAAAGAGGTAATTGAACACAGGGGTTGCTTGATGGAATCTCTTCGGACAGGTCTGTATTGGGCTGTGGAGGTTGACTCTCCCTAAGGACAGCTCTGTGTGGATGAAGAGTATTGGGCTGTGGAGGTTGACTCTCCCTAAGGACAGGTCTGTGTGGATGAATAGTATTGGGCTGTGGAGGTTGACTCTCCCTAAGGACAGGTCTGTGTGGATGAAGAGTATTGGGCTGAGGAGGTTGACTCTCCCTAAGGACAGGTCTGTGTGGATGAATAGTATTGGGCTGTGGAGGTTGACTCTCCCTAAGGACAGGTCTGTGTGGATGAATAGTATCGGGCTGAGGAGGCTGACTCTCCCTAAGGACAGGTCTGTGTGGATGAATAGTATTGGGCTGAGGAGGCTGACTCTACGTAAGGACAGGTCTGTGTGGATGAATAGTATTGGGCTGAGGAGGCTGACTCTCCGTAAGGACAGGTCTGTGTGGATGAATAGTATTGGGCTGAGGAGGCTGACTCTCCCTAAGGACAGGTCTGTGTGGATGAATAGTATTGGGCTGAGGAGGCTGACTCTACGTAAGGACAGGTCTGTGTGGATGAATAGTATTGGGCTTAGGAGGCTGACTCTCCCTAAGGACAGGTCTGTGTGGATGAATAGTATTGGGCTGAGGAGGCTGACTACGTAAGGACAGGTCTGTGTGGATGAATAGTATTGGGCTGAGGAGGCTGACTCTCCCTAAGGACAGGTCTGTGTGGATGAATAGTATTGGGCTGAGGAGGCTGACTCTACGTAAGGACAAGTCTGTCTGGATGAATAGTATTGGGCTGAGGAGGCTGACTCTCCCTAAGGACAGGTATGTGTGGATGAATAGTATTGGGCTGTGGAGGTTGACTCTCCCTAAGGACAGGTCTGTGTGGATGAATAGTATTGGGCTGAGGAGGCTGACTCTACGTAAGGACAGGTCTGTGTGGATGAATAGTATTGGGCTGAGGAGGCTGACTCTACGTAAGGACAGTGTGTGACTGACTGTATGTGAGCAAATGTGTGTGGAGGGACAGAGAGAGTAAGGACTGTTGTACTCTCCAGGGGAAGAGAAAAACAGAGGAGTGAGTTGAAAGAATACATTGTCTTTGTGTTGAGGGAGAGGAAGAGAGATAGAGACTGAGAACGAGAGAGAGGAAGATAGAGAGAGATGGGGCCGGTGAAGAGGCCGGGTAGATTTTCTGCCTGACTCGGTTGCCAGGGGCTACCTGTGTAACTGTGTGTGTGTGTGTTCTCTCCGTGCAGATAAAAAATGCTGCGGCCAACGTTCTGAGGGAGACTTGGCTCATCTATAAACACACCAAACTACAGAAGAAGATTGACCACTCCAGAGTCCGCAAACACCAGAGGAAGTTCCTGCAGGCCATCCACCAGTGAGAGTACACACACATCACATCTCTGACCCGCAGCCCTCAATACACTTACATGTATTAACAACCCAAACATATTGTCTAGCCTAGGTCTCTGTGGTTAGTTCCAGGACAGGAAACACTGCATTGTGATTGGTTGACAGGGCATCATTATGAGAAACATCCTGATAGACGTGTTTAACTATTTCTAGCTAGCTCATCCATGATTAATGAAAAACTTAATTGATCATGCAAATAGTGGTTAACCTGTGTTAATTAGTCGTAGAGGTTGACTAGCTAGTCTGACACCTGTCTAGTCTGATGTGAAAATAGATTAGACAATGATGGGTTTATACCTGCTCTGGAAGCCAAATGGAACTCATGTCCAGTGAATGGTGCTAACTGAAGCTGTTGGACCAGTTGGCTTCTACTGTATGTACTTCCTGGTCTGGTCTATGCTGTCTAATTCTAGAATCTGATGCTATACACCTGCTGCTAACCTAGCTGGGCTAATAACTGTTACCTGGCTGTGACCTAGCAGTTTTCTGGCTTAACTCTTTTGTGGATGCATCATCGATGTGTGTGTGTGTCACAGTGTGTAAGTGTGTGACACAGTGTATGTGTGTGTTTCTTTGCAGACTGCGTAGTGTGAAGATGGAGCAGAGGAAACTGAGTGATCAGGCCAACACTCTGGTGGACCTCTCAAAGGTGACACACACACACACACACACACACACACACACACACACACACACACACACACACATCATACACACACGTAGAGCAATGTCAAATGCTGAAATCTGTAATCATACAAGATATTGTTTACCTCTGCCACTGACTGGTGTCTTAGTGTACATGGACACTTCCGGATACAGAAAGCACCTCCTCCAAACAGCTAGGCTGCCCATAACAGTTGAAATGGAGCAGTAGCTCGCTAGTTACTTTGCTTTAGTCTTACTGTACTCAGGCCTGCAATCTGAAGGCCATGTACTATTAGTCTATGTACGTGGCAGAGACTGCCAAATATCAGTGCTACTAACTTGCACTTATATCCAAAGCTGTCCAAGCATGATATGAGGGGCTGGTATTTAAGAAGCACACAAACACACACACACCCACACAAACATACAAACACACACACAAACACACCACATGCAATACCCTCTGACACACATAACTTTGCCCCCCAAATATATCTCAGCATTCCGCTGTTTCCATTCTGACCCATCTGTTTCTGTGGCTTTGCGTCTCCTAGCAACCGGAACAAGTGTTAAAAATGGAATGACAGAGAGAGAAAACGAGAGAAGAGAGGAGAGAGGGAGGGGCGGTATTTGTGTTAATGTGGGGGTGTGAATGCATGAGAGAAAGAAAAAGAGAAAAAAAGAGAAAGAAAGAGAGAGGGTGGTTCGGTGTGTAGGTGGTGTGTGTGTGTCTATGGATCAGTGCCTTCTGCCACAAATATTTTCAATCGGCCACTCTTTACCATGGTTACGATGCTCTGATGGCCAATGGAGGGATGTTCTATCTACCTGTGCTCTCTCTCTCTCTCCTTTCTTATCCAGCCTTAACTCTCTCTCTCTCCTTTCCTATTCAGCCCTTAACTCTGTCTCTCTCCTTTCTTATTCAGCCCTTAACTCTCTCTCTCTCCTTTCTTATTCAGCCCTTAACTCTCTCTCTCTCTCCTTTCTTATTCAGCCCTTAACTCTCTCTCTCTCCTTTCTTATTCAGCCCTTAACTCTCTCTCTCTGTCCTTTCTTATTCAGCCCTTAACTCTCTCTCTCTCCTTTCTTATTCAGCCCTTAACTCTCTCTCTCTCCTTTCTTATTCAGCCCTTAACTCTCTCTCTCTCCTTTCTTATTCAGCCCTTAACTCTCTCTCTCTCTGTCCTTTCTTATTCAGCCCTTAACTCTCTCTCTCTCCTTTCTTATTCAGCCTTGACTCTCTCTCTCTCTCTCTCTCTCCTTTCCTATTCAGCCCTTAACTCTCTCTCTCTCCTTTCTTATTCAGCCCTTGACTCTCTCTCTCTCCTTTCTTATTCAGCCCTTAACTCTCTCTCCTTTCTTATTCAGCCCTTAACTCTCTCTCTCTCTCCTTTCCTATTCAGCCCTTAACTCTCTCTCTCTCTCCGTTCTTATTCAGCCCTTAACTCTCTCTCTCTCCTTTCTTATTCAGCCCTTAACTCTCTCTCTCCTTTCTTATTCAGCCCTTAACTCTCTCTCTCTCCTTTCTTATTCAGCCCTTAACTCTCTCTCTCTCTCCTTTCCTATTCAGCCCTTAACTCTCTCTCTCCTTTCTTATTCAGCCCTTAACTCTCTCTCTCTCTCTCTCTCCTTTCTTATTCAGCCTTGACTCTCTCTCTCTCTCTCCTTTCCCATTCAGCCCTTAACTCTCTCTCTCTCCTTTCCTATTCAGCCCTGAACTCTCTCTCTCTCCTTTCTTATTCAGCCTTGACTCTCTCTCTCTCTCTCTCTCTCTCTCTCTCTCTCTCTCTCTCCTTTCCTATTCAGCCCTTGACTCTCTCTCTCTCCTTTCTTATTCAGCCCTTAACTCTCTCTCTCTCCTCTCTTATTCAGCCCTTAACTCTCTCTCGCTCCTTTCTTCTTCAGCCCTGAACTCTCTCTCTCTCCTTTCTTATTCAGCCCTTGACTCTCTCTCTCTCTCTCCTTTCTTATTCAGCCCTTGACTCTCTCTCTCTCTCTCCTTTCTTCTTCAGCCCTGAACTCTCTCTCTCTCCTTTCTTATTCAGCCCTTGACTCTCTCTCTCTCTCTCCTTTCTTATTCAGCCTTTACCAGATGATAACGCCCACACAGAGGGTTCCCTTCCTCACACTCACTCCTCTTCTCTTCTCTCTCTCTCGTTCTCCTTCCCTTTTTCATGGCTCTCTTACTCAATCCTCCATATCTCTCCAGTGATTGGGTTAATTCTAATTGAAGTCAGTCAATTCAGGAAGTAAACTGAAATTTAAAAATTCAAATCACTTCCTGAATTGAGTGACTTTAATTCAAATTGACCCCAACCCTGCTGATGTCATTGCTAAATGATCTTCCTCTCTTCGTGTGTGTGTGTGTGTGTGTGTGTGTGTGTGTGTGTGTGTGTGTGTGTGTGTGTGTGTGTGTGTGTGTGTGTGTGTGTGTGTGTGTGTGTGTGTGTGTGTGTGTGTGTGTGTGTGTGTGTGTGTGTGTGTGTGTGTGTGTGTGTGTGTGTGTGTGTGTGTGTGTGTTTACAGATGCAAAGTGTGATGTACGAGCTGATGTCGGAGCTGAACGATCGCAGTGAGGACCTGGAGCGGCAGATGCTGTCTCTGGAAACGCGGGTGGAACAGCTGACCACCGGCTTCAGTGCCCTGCCTGCCCACCTGTCTGCCACGCTGTCTGCCCAGCACACCACCTTGCTCCACCTGCTCCGAGAGAGGGACTACAGAGGAGGAGGATGGGGAGGTGCAGGTGGAGGAGGGATAGCCCTGGTCCCTGTTGCTCAGCTGGCCCCTGCCCATGCCCTGACCCCAAGCCCAACCCTGGCCCCAGAGCCACAGCAGCCCCCAGAAAGAACCATAGAGGGTAGCACTAGTCCCAATACTAGCACCTCCAGTTGTTGAAGAGAGGAGGAGGAGAGGATGGGAAGTGGAAAGAAGAGGTGAGGGTAGAGGAGGAGATAGAGAGCCAGTAGGAATACGGGATGAGGAGGTCAGTCCTAATACTAGCAACTTCAGATGCTGCAGAGGGGAGGGGGAGTGGGGGGGTAAGGGAGGGCAGCCAGAAGCCCAACACTAGCTCATCCAGCTGCTAAGGAAAGGGGTAGGGAGGAGGGGTGGGATAGCGGAGGAAAAAAGAGGAGTGGGGGAAATGGGAGCGGGCGAGGGAGGGTGAGGGAAAGGATCAGAGATAAGAGGCTGTGAGAGGGAGGGAGGGATGGGAGGTAGACAAGGTGAGGGATAGGAGAGCCAAGGAAGTGGAGGGAGGTTGGGAGAGAGAGAAGGAGATGGAAACGGAAAGGGGAGAAAGGGGGATGAAGGGGTAACAGATAACCAAGACTAATTACAGAGGTCTTTAATGGAATCCAATCTAATGACAGGAAAACGTCTTCCTCTCTTTTTCCATTCGTCCCTCTCTATCCCTCTTTCTCTTCATCTCTTTCTCTCCCTCCATCTCTCGCCCTCTTCCCTCCCATCCCTCCATCAGGAATTATTGACTATGACTTTTTGTCCTTTTGATCCATTTTCTATCTAACTGCTACTTGTGTGGTAACGAGCATCCCTTTAACGAACCATTTAATCAACGACCATAATACATACTAAACACCACACACACACACACGCACGCGCACACGCACACGCACACGCACGCACACGCACGCACGCACGCACGCACGCGCGCACACACACACACACACACACACACACACACACACACACACACACACACACACAGACACAGACACAGACACAGACACACACACACACACACACACACACACACACACACACACACACACACACACACACACACCATGGCAACATAAACACGCTACAACAAAATACACAGCAAACACACACACACACAAAATAGCACACAATGTCGCGCAGCATACTATTGTAGACTATAAAACACTATAGTACAGCCTATACTATAGCCTATTACTGCCAAGCAGACAATGCACTAAGTCCAACTGAAAAGAACATACTGCCAGGCATTTATTACTTGACGCAGAGCATAGACACGGTCCAAGGAAACACTACTGCCATATTTCCTTATGCACACGTTCCCAAAACTCTGTTTTAATGAATGTATGCTGTACATTTCAAACCACAAGCACACTGTTTGCACAGGGGCACAGATATGCCTAAACCCACACATACACGCTGAACCACATCCACATGGACACACACACACACAATCTACCAAAGTGCTCTCTCTCAAATGGACAACAAAAGAGAGGCAGAAGAGGATGTCACTGGGGAGATGGGAAGAGGAGTTTCAGATTTCCTGACAATGTTTTTCAAGGAACATTGGATTTGGACTAGTACTAGTGCTTTGTGGACGGCACTTTTCACTGTGCTCAATGGACTGCCATAGACAGGGAATGAAGGAATATTAACCAGACAAAGGATACAGGCCATGGCAAGAGAGAAACGGTTGCTTACAAAACTTAACCCTATAGAGGGGGAGACTATATATCTGAGAGAATAATTATTATGATGTGATGGAATAAGATTTCTATTTCTACGGAGACCCTTTTGAAAACTGTCTTATAGTGACATTCTGTGGCCGGAATAGTGAATTACACCCGCTTGGAATATTGTACTGTACAGTAAGTATACTGTTACTGAAATCTACATAGCTTTGTATTGCTCAGTCTTTTCTACCATTACGATTTAACGGTTATAGCTAATATCTACTATTATTATACTATAGTATTCTTCTCATTCGTCCTGACAATTATGATAAATGTATTAATAATCAACTTTAATAATAATAAATAATGGACAAGGGAGGTGCGTTTGAGGGTGAAATGATTTTGTAATTTTATTTTATCAGAGATAATTAATAAAGTATATATCTATATAACATCACTAAGTTATTGGGTGAATTTTGGCTTGTCTGTTCTTTCTTCTTTGGAATCATTACAGTTTACCTGCAGTATAAAAACTACTCTGCCTGTAGACACCTGTCCTGTTCCGAAGGTTGCTTGATCAAATCCCCACCTGTCGTTCTGCCCCTGAGCAAGGCAGTTAACCCACTGTTCCCTGGGCGCCGAAGACGTGGATGTCCATTAAGGCAGCCCTCCGCACCTCTCTGATTCAGAGGGGTTGGGTTAAATGAGGAAGACGTGGATGTCCATTAAGGCAGCCCTCCGCACCTCTCTGATTCAGAGGGGTTGGGTAAAATGAGGAAGACGTGGATGTCCATTAAGGCAGCCCCCGCACCTCTCTGATTCAGAGGGGTTGGGTTAAATGAGGAAGACGTGGATGTCCATTAAGGCAGCCCTCCGCACCTCTCTGATTCAGAGGGGTTGGGTTAAATGCGGAAGACACATTTCAGTTGTATACATTCAGTTGTACAACTGACTAGGTATCCTCCTGTCCTTTTCCTATGTTAGAATACCTGATTTTATGACCTACATGCTAAAATGTGTTTTCTTTCCCCAGTCCAATCTACACCTCACATTGTTGTTAAAATGGCCATCTGCACTTGTTACATACATTTGACATAAATGAATGATATACTCATTGATTCTTGAAGAATATAACTTAGAAATGCTTATGTTACAATAGTTATATTTGATTTGTTTTTAGTCTCATCCTTCAGCTCCACTCAACCCCTCCCATCTCATCTATCTCTTGAACACCATCCAGTCTCATCCTTCAGCTCCACTCAACCCCTCCCATCTCATCTATCTCTTGAACACCCTCCAGTCTCATCCTTCAGCTCCACTCAACCCCTCCCATCTCATCTATCTCTTGAACACCATCCAGTCTCATCCTTCAGCTCCACTCAACCCCTCCCATCTCATCTATCTCTTGAACACCATCCAGTCTCATCCTTCAGCTCCACTCAACCCCTCCCATCTCATCTATCTCTTGAACACCCTCCAGTCTCATCCTTCAGCTCCACTCAACCCCTCCCATCTCATCTATCTCTTGAACACCATCCAGTTTTGATTTCTATTTGCCATATATTTTTTTATACAGTATGTATAATCTGGAAGTAGAAGCCTAACTGTTGTTGTCCATTAGTTTACTCCAATTTATAAATTCCTCATGAGCTTAGTTCAACTGTCACCCCATCAGAACCCAAAATATAAACTTGTTTGACTAAAATGTTTGTAAACATTGTACATGTAAACAAACACTGTATAGCCTCAAAACATGGTTAAAACGATCGTGTTGATATTATGGATGATCACTGCTTGCATCCAAAGCTGTGTCTGTGAATTTGAGTGGTTCCATTTCTCCAGGCCCATCCCTCAGCTTTTTACCAAAACAGAGAGGCTTTGTTATTGTTTTAATCGCAGATTGGCACTTTAAAGAATCTAGTTGCAGCTGCATAAGGAGTGTTTGAAGACGTGTTATGGTGCCAAAATTCTATTTGTTCCTTGGAGATACAAAATGTATTGTATATCAAAGTTGAATAATTTAATGTTAGATAAAACAAATGTAGCCTGTATGTCCAAATAATTATTTTGGACCCGAAGAAGAGTATAGTTTTCTCCCTATTCTCCCTAATTTCATGGTATCCAATTGTTAGTAGTTATTATCTTGTCTCATCGCTTCAACTCCCGTACGGGCTCGGGAGAGATGAAGGTCGAAAGCCATGCGTCCTCCGAAACACAACCCAACCAAGCCGCACTGCTTCTTAACACAGCGCGCATCCAACCCGGAAGCCAGCCGCACCAATGTGTTGGAGGAAACCCCGTCCACCTGGCGAACTTGGTTAGCACGCACTGTTCCCGGCCCACCACAGGAGTCGCTGGTGCGCGATGAGACAAGGATATCACTACCGGCCAAACCCTCCCTAACCTGGACGACTGGGCGACACACAAGAAGAGTAGAGTTGGTTGTGGAATGTTCAAGACTGTAAACACATGACGTCCCTGTTCTGTCACTAACTCGTCATGAACGCGCTGCTTTGTTTTGGGCAGCTCAGATCAAAAATCAACAATGATAGTGACGCGTTGCTGTCTACCAACATTTTGCAATATTGTTTCGTTTAATGGCTTTTTAGTTGCTGTTTTTGTCTCATTAATTTGTTTATTTAGAAATGACAAGTCACTGACGAACATATATAGTTTTTTATTACTTGTTAGCTAGCAATGGCTATTGAAACCTCTAAGTTTAGCTAGTTAACGTTAGCTAGCAATGGCTATTGAAACCTCTAAGTTTAGCTAGTTAACGTTAGCTAGCAATGCTATTGAAACCTCTAAGTTTAGCTAGTTAACGTTAGCTAGCAATGGCTATTGAAACCTCTAAGTTTAGCTAGTTAACGTTAGCTAGCAATGGCTATTGAAACCTCTAAGTTTAGCCAGTTAACGTTAGCTAGCGTTAACAGTCCAACGTAAACAATGCGACGTTGCTTAAAAAATGAAACCGCTCTAACGTCAGTTTAAGTGTTTTGATCGTAATTGTTGAGGCCTCAAAATGTATTCACGATAATGGCCGTTTTAAACTCTGAAGTATTATGTAAATTATTGATTTTTAGTGTAACTATTATTGCTTTGAGTCAGTCGACAAGGCTGAATGTTCCCAAGTTACTTTTGCCCAGATCAAATCATAATCATGTCAACTTCACGTTGACAGCAGAGAAGGGATGCTATAAATGGTGAGTGGCAGTGAATGATGAAATGAATGTTTCTATTCAGATTGTCAAGTTGATGTGGTGGTGCTGAAAAAGCAGAAGATGTATCAAATTAAATATTAGTCATAATGCCAAGTGGGTGTGGACAGAACGCCACTTAGTTATCTGTGTGTGATATTTTCAGGGTGTCCTCCCGACCCCAGGCAGTCGTTGTTTGGCCCCTCTCTCCTTCCATCCATCCCTCCATCCTCCCTCCATCAGCCTGTAGCCAGCAGGTTCTAGTGTCCTGTCCTGCAGGTTCTCTGTCCGCTCCACTGGACACTAACCGAGGGGCCAGCATCATACGGGGACAGGACTCTGGTGAGGGGAGTGTGTGTGTGTAGCAGAACAGAGAGAGGGAGGGGTGTGGAGGGTGTAACTAAACAGCCCTCATCATCTTTCAGTGACTGGCCATACCCTACGTTGTGATGTCATTGTTGACCAGATCAAGCAGATTCAGGTTGTCACGACGACGCGTCAACTGTTCACCGAGGACCCACCCCTCGTGCTCTCCATCATGGCACTGGACTCACCTTGTACTCACCTTGTCATTGACATATCACCCACCCTACACATTTAACTCTGAGGGCTAAAGGATGTCAATATGTAGACCAGGTGTCGTTCCTCCTGTCATCCCTCCATAAGAATGAGCACTGAGCATGGGCCCACTGATGTTCCTTCGAGAGCTGAGCTTAAATGCCCCACACATCCAAATGTACCACAGGCTCACAGAGGGAACAACTCAAACCCAAAGGGTTAAAAGGAAACTCTGGTTTATTGTCGACAGTTTTCAGCTGCCAGGCCTAGTTCAAAACGAACCTGCCTATTATCCACATCCAGCTCCAGAAGTTCACTTTTCTCTTTATTCTCTTGGCTTAGAAGACAGAGATAGAGACACAGACAGACAGACAGACAGACAGACAGACAGACAGACAGACAGACAGAAAGACAGACAGACAGACAGACAGACAGACAGACAGACAGTTGTGCTAAAGAACCTGGATCCTGGATCTGTGTGTTTACTGCACCCTTCTGGCACCAGGAGTCTCTCTGCCTGAGGATGTCATTCCTCTCTCTCTCTCTCTCTCTCTCTCTCTCTCTCTCTCTCTCTCTCTCTCTCTCTCTCTCTCTCTCTCTCTCTCTCTCTCTCTCTCTCTGTCTCTCTCTCTCTCTCTCTCTCTCTCTCTCTCTCTCTCTCTCTCTCTCTCTCTCTCTCTCTCTCTCTCTCTCTCTCTCTCTCTCTCTCTCTCTCTCTCTCTCTCTCTCTCTCTCTCTCTCAGGCAACACATTCAGTGGTCTGGCAGGTCTACAGTTTGAGTGGAGGCTAGTAAAGGACTCAGAGACAGGGGAGATTGTTAGGTGAGAGAGATGGAGAAAGAGGGAAATAATGGCAAAGGAAGGTGAAAGATGAAAGAAACATACAGTCAACTGAAAATGTTATGTACAGCGCATTCAGAAAGTATTCAGACCCCTTGACTTTTTCCACATTTTGTTACGTTACAGCCTTATTCTAAAATTGATTAAACAAACATTTTCCTCATCAATCTACACACAATACCCCATAATGTCAAAATAAAAACAGGTTTTCAGAATAAAAATGTAATAAATAAATACCTTATTTACATAAGCATTCACACCCTGTTTCCATTGATCATCCTTGAGATGTTTCGACAACTTGATTGGAGTCCACCTGTGATAAATTGAATTAATTGGACATGATTTGGAAAGGCACACACCTGTCGATATAAGGTCTCACAGTTGACAGTGCATGTCAGAGCAAAAACCAAGCCATGAGGTCAAAGGAATTGTCCGTAGAGCTCCAAGACAGGATTGTGTCGAGGCACAGATCTGGGGAAGGGTACCAAAAAATGTCTATAGCATTGAATATCCCCAAGAATACAGTGGCCTCCATCATTCTTAAATGGAAGAAGTTTGGAGCCACCAAGACTTCCTAAAGCTGGCCGCCCGGCCACACAGCAATTGTTCCTCTGTGGAGATGGGAGAACCTTCCAGAAGGACAACAATCTCTGCAGCACTCCACCAATCAGGAATTAATGATGGAGCGGCCAAACGGAAGCCACTCTTCAGTAAAAGGAACATAACAGGCCACTTGGAATTTGCCAAAAGGCACCTAAAGGTCTCTCAGACCATGAGAAGCAAGATTCTCTGGTCCGATGAAACCAAGATTGAACTGTTTGGCCTGAATGCCAAGTGTCACGTCTGGAGGAAACCTGGCACCATCCCTATGGTGAAGCATGGTGGTGGCACATCATGCTGTGTGGATGCTTTTCTGTGGTAAGGACTGGGAGACTAGTCAGGATCGTGGGAAAGATGAATGGAGCAAAGTACAGCAAGAACTTGATGAAAACCTGCTCCAGGGCGCTCAGGACCTCAGACTGGGGCGAAGGTTCACCTTCCAACAGGACGACTCTAAGCACACAGCCAAGACAATGTACTTACGAGTGGCTTACGAGTCTTTTAATGTCTTTGAGTGGGCCAGACAGAGCCCAGACTTGAACCCAATCGAACATCTCTGAAGAGACCTGAAAATAGCTATGCAGCGACATTCCTCATCCAACCTGACAGAGCTTGAGAGGATCTGCAGAGAAGAATGGGAGAAACTCCCCAAATACAGGTGTGACAAGCTTGTAGCGTCATACCCAAGAAGACTCGATGCTGTAAATGCTACCAAAGGTGCTTCTTCCTAGGTTTTGGCCTTTCTAGGGAGTTTTTCCTAGCCACCGTGCTTCTACACCTGCATTGCTTGCTGTTTGGGGTTTTAGGCTGGGTTTCTGTACAGCACTTTGAGATATCAGCTGATGTATGAAGGGCTATATAAATACATTTGATTTGATTTACAGAGCCATTAGTGTAGTCTGTCAGGTCTTTACAGAGCCTTTAGGTGAGTCCCTAATGTAGACAGTAGTGTAGTCTGTCAGGTCTTTACAGAGCCTTTAGGTGTGTCCCTAATGTAGACAGTAGTGTAGTCTGTCAGGTCTTTACGGAGCCTTTAGGTGTGTCCCTAATGTAGACAGTAGTGTAGTCTGTCAGGTCTTTACAGAGCCTTTAGATGTGTCCCTAATGTAGACAGTAGTGTAGTCTGTCAGATATAATGTAGACAGTAGTGTAGTCTGTCAGGTCTTTACAGAGCCTTTATGTGTGTCCCTAATGTAGACAGTAGTGTAGTCTGTCAGGTCTTTACAGAGCCTTTAGGTGTGTCCCTCATGTAGACAGTAGTGTAGTCTGTCAGGTCTTTACAGAGCCTTTAGGTGAGTCCCTAATGTAGACAGTAGTGTAGTCTGTCAGATCTTTACAGAGCCTTTAGGTGTGTCCCTAATGTAGACAGTAGTGTAGTCTGTCAGATATAATGTAGACAGTAGTGTAGTCTGTCAGATCTTTACAGAGCCTTTAGGTGTGTCCCTCATGTAGACAGTAGTGTAGTCTGTCAGGTCTTTACAGAGCCTTTAGGTGTGTCCCTAATGTAGACAGTAGTGTAGTCTGTCAGATCTTTACAGAGCCTTTAGATGTGTCCCTAATGTAGACAGTAGTGTAGTCTGTCAGATCTTTACAGAGCCTTTAGATGTGTCCCTAATGTAGACAGTAGTGTAGTCTGTCAGATCTTTACAGAGCCTTTAGGTGTGTCCCTCATGTAGACAGTAGTGTAGTCTGTCAGATCTTTAGAGAACCTTTAGATGAGTCCCTAATGTAGACAGTAGTGTAGTCTGTCAGGTCTTTACAGAGCCTTTAGGTGAGTCCCTAATGTAGACAGTAGTGTAGTCTGTCAGATCTTTAGAGAACCTTTAGATGAGTCCCTAATGTAGACAGTAGTGTAGTCTGTCAGATATAATGTAGACAGTAGTGTAGTCTGTCAGATCTTTACAGAGCCTTTAGGTGTGTCCCTAATGTAGACAGTAGTGTAGTCTGTCAGGTCTTTACAGAGCCTTTAGGTGTGTCCCTAATGTAGACAGTAGTGTAGTCTGTCAGATATAATGTAGACAGTAGTGTAGTCTGTCAGATCTTTACAGAGCCGTTAGGTGTGTCCCTAATGTAGACAGTAGTGTAGTCTGTCAGGTCTTTACAGAACCTTTAGGTGTGTCCCTCATGTAGACAGTAGTGTAGTCTGTCAGATCTTTACAGAGCCTTTAGGTGTGTCCCTAATGTAGACAGTAGTGTAGTCTGTCAGGTCTTTACAGAACCTTTAGGTGTGTCCCTCATGTAGACAGTAGTGTAGTCTGTCAGATATAATGTAGACAGTAGTGTAGTCTGTCAGATCTTTACAGAGCCTTTAGGTGTGTCCCTAATGTAGACAGTAGTGTAGTCTGTCAGGTCTTTACAGACCCTTTAGGTGTGTCCCTAATGTAGACAGTAGTGTAGTCTGTCAGGTCTTTACGGAGCCTTTAGGTGTGTCCCTAATGTAGACAGTAGTGTAGTCTGTCAGATCTTTACAGAGCCTTTAGGTGAGTCCCTAATGTAGACAGTAGTGTAGTCTGTCAGGTCTTTACAGAACCTTTAGATGTGTCCCTAATGTAGACAGTAGTGTAGTCTGTCAGATCTTTACAGAGCCTTTACGTGTGTCCCTAATGTAGACAGTAGTGTAGTCTGTCAGATATAATGTAGACAGTAGTGTAGTCTGTCAGATCTTTACAGACCCTTTAGGGAGCTTTATGGGTCTAGTTAGGGTCCCTTTGTGTTTTTAAAAATCCAGAGGAAGAAGAATGAAGGAACATCAAAGCTCAGACAAATATAATGGAGACAGAAAATATCAAGTGCTCAGTCCTCTTTGTACTTATTAGAGCTGTAGAGCAGCCGATGATGCACCACCATGTTCTCTTCTCTGTCTCCTATAGAGGTGCTGCTGGGTGAGGGAGAGTATGAGTTGTCTGTAGAGAGAGACCCAAATAACCATGATGATGTCATCACTGTGGACCAGGACACAGGGACCGTCACCGCCCGAGGGCTAGGCACCACGCTGTCTGTCACACACCCCAGTGTCCTTCCACCATGGGACTACCTTACCTTACCACTTTAAAGTTATTCCTGTAGTTTAGCATTGATGTCGTCCTGTAAGGTGTGATTTCTGGGGTTGTGGGTAGTGTAGTCCTACAGGTGTGGTTTTCCTCAGCATTCCCTGTACCCAGGCCTACCAGAAAACTCTGCTTCCCACCTGCCTCGCTGTTTTGTGTTTGTGGTGGAGCCAAGTTACCTGAGTGAGCCCAGCTATCAACATGTCTATTGTCATACTATGGCAAGCCATGACTGTGTGTGTCTGCGTGTGTCTGGGTGTGTCTCTATGTGTGTGTGTGCAGCGCTAGGTGTGGTGGAGGAGGACAGGTGGGTGTTGGAGAGTGGTCGTCAGTACCAGGTGACTGTACGAGTTCACGACCAGGAGGGTCACACAGCACACCTGGCACAGGTAGCGTTACCATGACAACTATAAGAGTTACCCTCCCTTATACTAGACGTCTAAAGCCTACTCTATGTCAGGGACAGGAGGCTTAACTGAACCCCTCTCTCTCCCCCTCCTCTCTAACCCTCCTTTCTAACCCCTCTCTCCCCCTCCTCTCTAACCCCTCTCTCCCCCTCCTCTCTAACCCCTCTCCCCTCCTCTCTAACCCCTCTCTCCCCCTCCTCTCTAACCCCTCTCTCCCCCTCCTCTCTAACCCCTCTCTTCCCCTCCTCTCTAACCCCTCCTCTCTAACCCCTCTCTCTCTCCCCCTCCTCTCTAACCCCTCTCTCCCTCTGGTAGAATGTGGTGATGACCGTGGACTTCTCTGATTGGCTGTTCTATGTCCTGGAGACTTCCTCTAACAGTTCCTACCATGTACTGGAAACACAAGGGGCTGGGCACACTACTATACGAGCTGCACTGTTCACTGTGCTCACTGAGGTACACACACACACCTCTGTCAAACGTCATGGCACCTGGCATGGGTAATGACAATATCATGTCCATGGTTGTCTCTCTCTCCAGGATGGCCGAGCGTTGCCCCTGAGCGAGGGTGCCCCCTGCAGGGTGAGCGAGCCCCTCACCCTGCAGCCCCGCCTCCTTGTGTTTCCCTGGCAACCTGAGGGACAGCTCTATCAGCACCACTTGCAGGTGTGTGTGTGTGTGCGTCTATGAGAGTGACAGAAAGAGAGACGTGTGTTTGACTACTGTAAGTCTGTATATGTTTAAGTGTGTGTTTATCTGTACTCATTACATGGTCTTTATGTGTGTGTCCAGGTAGAGGGTGGCAGTGGTGCTGTGAGCTGGTCGGTGAGTGACAGTGATGTTGCCGTGGAGACAGTAAAAGGGGAAGTCATGGCGGGAAAGAGTCATCTCTCTCTCTCTCTCTCTCTCTCTCTTTCTCTGTCTCTCTCTTTCTGTCTCTCTTTCTCTCTGTCCCTCTTTTTCTCTCTCTCTCTTTCGCTCTCTCTCTAGGTGTATGTGTTGAGGCCAGCTGGTGTGGATGTTCTGGCCCAGAGAGGTGACTGTAGGATGGGAGAGACCATCACTCTTCCACTGGCTGTCTGGGGGGTCCAGGAGGAGGAGACCCAGGACCCTCCCCAAGGAAGCTCTGGCCCCGAGACCCTGCTGGAGGTGACAGACTGCTCTCTCATCAACCTCCACGTCACCACGTCACCACAGGGGGTATTCACCCCTCTACCAGGTACACACACACACACAGTGTGGCTCTGCTCTCTATGTGCATAGCTAAGGTAAGCTGTGAAATCAGAAATAAGCACCCCCCACCACCTCTCCTATAGCATAGATGATCCCCTTCACTCCCCCAGCTCCATTAATTGGGTCACACACTTACACACACACTCACACTTACACTGTCACATGCACACACACACACACACACACACACACACACACACACACACACAGTTTACAACACACACAGTTTACAACACACAGAGGAGAAACACAGAAGTCCTTTGTAAGTTCAATTAGTTTTACTGGATATTAGCTGATCAATATCACTCTCCCTGTGATTAGTGTGTATGTTTTAATTATTGAGATGGAATCTCAGTGCTCTTAACGGTGTGCTGATGTGGGTCAGGTCCTCTCTCTCCTTATTGAGTAGAGGACCTGGAGGAGTGGACACCTGATTCACTGCAGGCCAGAGAAACATACAGAAAGACACACAGAGCGAGAGAGACAGTGACCAAGACAGACAGAGCGTGAGACAGACAGAGCGCGAGACTGAGAGACAGTCAGACAGAAAGACAGTCAGCCTGAAAGAGACACTCAGACTCAGAGAGACAAGTCAGACTGAGAGAGAGAGTCAGACTGAAAGAGAGAGTCAGACTGAAAGAGAGTCAGACTGAAAGAGAGACAGTCAGACTGAGAGACAGTCAGACTGAGAGAGACAGACTCAGAGTCAGACTCAGAGAGACAGTCAGACTGAGAGAGAGTCAGACAGAGAGAGAGTCAGACTGAGAGAGACAATCAGACTGAGAGAGACAGACTCAGAGTCAGACTCAGAGAGACAGTCAGACTGAGAGAGTCAGACTGAGACAGTCAGACTGAGAGTCAGACTGAGAGTCAGACTCAGAGAGACAGTCAGACTGAGAGAGTCAGACTCAGAGAGACAGTCAGACTGAGACAGTCAGACTGAGAGTCAGACTGAGAGAGTCAGACTCAGAGAGACAGTCAGACTGAGAGAGTCAGACTCAGAGAGACAGTCAGACTGAGAGAGTCAGACTCAGAGAGACAGTCAGACTGAGACAGTCAGACTGAGACAGTCAGACTGAGAGTCAGACTCAGAGAGACAGTCTGACTGAGAGACGGTGTATAATGGAATAATCTCCACTCCTGCTACCAATTCTAAAATGCAGTTCACTAGTTTCCAATCCAAATACATTTTTGTATGTTTGCTCCCCTGCGTGTGTGTGTGTGTGTGTGTGTGTGTGTGTGTGTGTGTGTGTGTGTGTGTGTGTGTGTGTGTGTGTGTGGGGGTTCTGTGGGTTCTGTGGGTCCAGGCTCAGGGTTCTGTAGAGGACTCCAGCTGGAAGCAGTGGGACCAGGCCACACCCTCATCACTATCACCGTGGAAATGGAACACTACAACATCACTTCCATGGCAACGCTGGCCGCCCACAGTCCCCTCAAGGTGCCCACAGAGACTGAGAGAGAGACTGAGACCGGGGTGGGGTTTAATTGACTTATTTTCCCCAGGTTGGAGGAGAGTGGTTTCTAATGATGCCATTGGAGGGTTGAGCACCACACTGCTCCCATCTGGATACACTCTGACACATGTACTTCTAGTTCCTGAAAGGCTTAGGCAGTATCCATTTTTCCATACCTTCATACCTCCTTTTATCATTCCGGGGTTTACGGTATCACCGATACCGATATTGTCCGCTTCCATGGCCTCCTAACCACGGCGACCCTTCTAAATGACCCCACTGGACAGAGGGGCAGCTCGGGACAGAGGGGAAGCTCGGGACAGAGGGGGCAGCTCGGGACAGGGTGGGAAGCTCGGGACAGGGGGGGAAGTGTTCCCTCATATCACCCGCTCCTCTCTACGGCTGCCTCTGCTCCTAGCTGCCTCCACCTGTTCCCATGGGAGGCAATCCTTTCCCGCCAGGATCTCCTCCCATGTGTAGCAACCCTTGCCGTCCAAAACGTCCTCCCATGTCCATTCCTCCTTGTGCTGCTCCTGCTGCTGCTGCCTGTCACCACGCCGCTTGGTCCTGTTGTGGTGGGTGATTCTGTCACGACCTTCTTCTGTTGAAGGAGAGG